>NW_024423343.1:67650872-67652189 GCF_017311325.1 Ursus maritimus
CTTGTGTTCTTAAATTTTCTAATTCAAAATTTCAAAATTCAAGTAATACACATAGAAAGAAAATTAAAAACCCTAAACGTTTAAGGGGGAATGGAATTAAATTAGAAATGGGAAATGAGAAAAAGGCAAAAGATGAGTAAAAATGTGTACAGTTGACCCTTGAACAATACGGGTTTGAACTGTGTGGGTCCACTTATATGTGGATTTTTTTCAATAAATACAGTAAATGTATTTTCTCTGCCTTATGATTGTCCTAATAACATTTTCTTTTCTCTACCTTACTTTATTGTAAAAAGACAAAATTTCATATATATAGCATAGAAAATATGTTAACTAACTGATTCTGTTATTAGTAAGGCTTCAGGTCAACAGTAGACTATCAGTAGTTAAGCTTTTTGGGAGTCAAAAGTTTCACAAGGATTTCCAACTGTGTGTGGGGGGGTTAGCACCCCAAACCCTGCATTGTTCAACTGTCTTAAGAAGATGAATAACTTCTTAGATTTCCTTAACTATTTATTCCCTTCACAAGACCAAAGACTATTATTGATGTTCAATTGAGATGTTAGAATTTCCTCTACTACATAGAAGAACCAAACCCCAATTATTAGAAATACATGTGAATAATCTGTTCCTCTATTATTATATAATGGAAACAGCCAAAATTGATTTGTAGCTAGCATTATAGCTATAAATATTCCTCATTTATTAAACTCATTCATCGATAGGAACTTAGGAAAGTTCCATAAGAGGAAGCAGAGTAGTAGTTAAGAAAATCTCTAAAACCAGACCACCAGGGTTCATATCCAATTCTGATCCTTACTATTTACTTAACATTTGACTTTGAGCAAGTTCTTTCTGTCTCAGTTTCCTCAAAAATCTCAGTTAAGAGAGGGAGTTAAGATGGCAGAGGAGTAGGGGACCCCTTTTTCAGCCGGTCCCCTCAGACGAGCTGGATAGGTACCAGACCAGCCTAAACAACCACGGAACCAGCCTGCGAGGCAGGAAGATACATCTGGATCTCTACAAATGGCCATCTCCAGCGCTGAGTATTGAGGTACGAAGCGGGGAGCCATGAAACCACGCACAGATATCAGAGGATAAACGGAAGGGGGAGGGAGCTGCCGCGTTCGGGTGCCGGGAAGCGGTAGCCACCTGCACGGGGGGAGTGGGCGGACTCGCGGACCGGCACACGCGAGAGAGCCGGGGGAATGCGCGTGACCAAACTGAGGGCCGGAGCTTTGGAGCCTGCGGGGGCGGCTGGCGGCTGGTGGTATTAGAAACACAAAGGACAGAGACGCGCCGGCCCTGGAAGTGAGG
>NW_024423343.1:67652224-67653444 GCF_017311325.1 Ursus maritimus
AGAGGCTAAGATTCAGCCACTGCTGCTCTGACTCTCAGAAGAGGCACAGCAGACCGCCAGGGAAAGCTGCCAGAGAACAAAAGCCTGGAAATACCAGCTCACAGTGTGCCCATCCCCATCCCCCCTTGCAGGGGACATGGAGACTCTACCCAAACAGGGTTGCCTGAGTATCGGAGTGGCAGGCCCCTCCCCCAGAAGGCAGGCTGAAAAATCAAGAAGCCCACATCCCTAAGATCCCTATAAAACAAGGGCACACGGCCTGGGTCCCGGTCAATAATTGGGGCTCTGGACAACCCCACACCCTCTCCTCATCAGAATGACGAGAAGGAGAAATCCCCCCCAGCAAACAAAAGACAATGAGTCTGTGGCCTCTGCCACAGAACTAATGGATATGGATATAACCAAATTATCAGAAATGGAATTCAGAGTAACAATGGTCAAGATGATGTGTAGACTTGAAAAAAGTATTTACGAAAATGTTAATGAGAATATAGAATCTCTAAGGGCGGAAATGAGAGCAAACCTGGCAGAAACTGAAAATTCTATGAGCCAAATGCAGTCAAAACTAGAGGCTCTGAAGGCCAGGGTGAATGAGGCAGAAGAGCATATCAGTGAACTGGAGGATGGGTTAGTAGAAGAAAAAGCTAAAATAGAATCTGGACTCAAAAAAGTCCATGCTCAGGAATGTAGGTTATGGGAGATTACTGACTCAATGAAACGTTCCAATGTCAGAATCATCAGCATCCCTGAGGGGGTGGAGAAAAACAGAGGTCTAGAAGAGATATTTGAACAAATTATAGCTGAAAACTTCCCTAATCTAGCAAGGGAAACAAACATTCATGTCCAAGAGGCAGAGAGGACCCCTCCCAAGCTCAACCACGACAAACCTACACCACGTCACATCATAGTGCATTTCGCAAATATTAGATCCAAGGATACAGTATTGAAAGCGGCCAGGGCAAAGAAATTTCTCACGTACCAAGGCAAAGGTATCAGAATTACGTCAGACCTGTCTACACAGGCCTGGAATGAGAGAAAGGGTTGGGGGTCCATTTTTAAAGCTCTTTCAGAGAAAAACATGCAGCCAAGGATCCTTTATCCAACAAGGCTGTCATTCAGAATTGATGGAGAAATAAAGACCTTCCAGAATCGCCAGACATTGACCAATTATGTAACCACAAAACCAGCCCTACAGGAGATATTAAGGGGGGTTCTATAAA
>NW_024423343.1:67656759-67787525 GCF_017311325.1 Ursus maritimus
AAAAAATGTTCAAAATCATTAGCCATCAGGGAAATTCAAATCAAAACCACACTAAGATACCACCTTACGCCAGTTAGAATGGCAAAAATTGACAAGGTAAGAAACAATTGCTGGAGAGGATGTGGAGAAAGGGGATCCCTCCTACAATGTTGGTGGGAATGCAAGTTGGTACAGCCACTCTGGAAAACAGTATGTGGGTCCCTTAAAAAGTTAAAAATTGAGCTACCCTATGACCCAGCCATTGCACTACTGGGTATTTACCCCAAAGATACAGACGTAGTGAAGAGAAGGGCCATATGCACCCCAATGTTCATAGCAGCATTGTCCACAATAGCTAAATCATGGAAGGAACCGAGATGCCCTTCAACAGATGACTGGATTAAGAAGTTGTGGTCCATATATACAATGGAATATTACTCAGCTATCAGAAAGAACGAGTTCTCAACATTTGCTGCAACATGGACGGCACTGGAGGAGATAATGCTAAGTGAAATAAGTCAAGCAGAGAAAGACAATGATCATAGGGTTTCTCTCATCTATGGAACATAAGAACTAGGAAGATCGGTAGGAGAAGAAAGGGATATAGAAAGGGGGGTAATCAGAAGGGGGAATGAAGCATGAGAGACTATGGACTCTGAGAAACAAACTGAGGGCTTCAGAGGGGAGAGGGGTGGGGGAATGGGATAGACTGGTGATGGGTAGTAAGGAGGGCACGTATTGCATGATGCACTTGGTGTTATACGCAACTAATGAATCATCGAACTTTACATCAGAAACCAGGGATGTACTGTATGGTGACTAACATAATATAATAAAAAAACATTAAAAAAATTTTCAGTTAATCACACAACATAGCTTCCATTTCTTCTCTACTTCAGATTCCTCCATCTTCTGAAGTTTGTAAAAGAAATCAGTCTAAGTTTGGAGAACACACACCAAACCAAGAAATGAATTAAAATAACATTTAAGATAAGCTTTTCTCATTTTAGGCAAATAATCAGTTTTAATAAGTCCATGATGACAACAAAAGGATCAGAGAAAGGAACACAATTGCCTGCTAAATTGCCTGCTTTTGAGAGGCAAAATCCATTAACATTGACCTGTAGTAGTTGCATTTGTAATTTAAAATGTGAAAACATTAAGGGGCACCTGGGTGACTCAGCCAGTTAAGCGTCTGACTTGGGCTCAGGTCAGGATCTCAGGGTCCTGGGATCCATCAGCAGGGAGTCTGCTTCTCCCTTTCCCTCTGCTTCTCCCCCAGCTTGTGCACACTCTGTTTCTCTCTCTCTCTCTTTCTCTCTCAAAATAAATAAAATCTTTAAAAAATAAGTAAAAATGTGAAAACATTTAAAAGAAAATTCAGTTAACTATAAGCTGGTCATCTCCAATGAATAAAAGTACTTTTAATAGATAAAATATGAACTTAATATACATGAAAGTTTATATAAGAATTTGTTTATTTTCTTAAATCATAGTAACTTGGGGAAAATAATAGTTACCTGGAAAAGAATACTTTAAAATGAGTTGTATATGTATACCTCATTTATTTCTAAATTTCTAGAGAATTTTCAAGGAGGGAAGGGGAATAGGAAGAACAAAGAAAGACGTAAGACTTCAAATTCTACAGAAACATTACATCTCCATGACTTAGTCAATCAAATGATTGGCAAGCAGCCATATATAATTAGTTATGACTACCCTAACGTCAAGTAACTGAAAAGTACTGATTGCCATTATGCTTTGAAGAAGACACATCTTGAAGGCAAAAAGCCATAATTTGTACATGAAACAATGTCTTGTAGCCAGATATTTACTGTTTAGTGTCTATCCTAGCTTAATTTTATTGTGCTTGGTTCCTAATTTTCACAGAGGTGGTTTACAGAACAATTTCAATTTTTATAATTTTTGTAACTGTTAATATTATATTAATTGTATATATTAATTATATTGGAGAGAAAGCACTAACACCACTAACTGGTGCTTAAACTGAATTTTAAAGGACAAATAAGATCATTAAGGTGAATAAAAAGAAGAGCATTCCAGGCAAATGGCACAACTTATACAAAAGCATGTGATATCAGTGACTTCAAAAGATATAAATCCCCACTCTTTCTAATTTGACGGTTTTTTCTTTAGCCATCCCAAATGATTATCACATCCTGGTGAAGAAAGCATTAATACTATTACTTTTATTGTAATTTTTTCCTATGAAGAAATTCAGATACATTCAAGCTTTACAGTAAGGCAACAGTAGAGCTAGAACTAGGACTAAAATTTTGTTTTTCTGATGACAATCACTGGATAATTGTAACTCTGTGCTCTGAAACTGTTAGTCCCTTAGCTGCCTGACTTTTCTCAGTTCCACGTAAGTGCAGTATTAATAAGAACTAACAAAAAAAGAAGAAGAAGAACTAACATTCATTGTAAGGCTTGCAACGTGCTAGGCACAGTGCTAGAACTTTACAGACATTTACTCATTACAAATCCTCAAAAACAGATGAGTATTCTGGAACTTAAAGAGGCTCAGAAACTTTCCCAGAACCCTTAGCCATTAAGGGGTAGAGACTGGTTTGAGGGTAGGTCAATATGCTACACTGCAATGGCATTATATTAGTTAATCACAAAACCTAAAATTCCTTAATTTAACTTTAAAACACTTTCTTTAGTCTCGTTCATCCCTACTTATATACTTCAGGTAATATCAATTCCTAATGGTGTCCAAAGTGACCTAGGCCATATTTTTCCATGAACTTTTCATACTAATTCCCCATTTTGTTTTTCAACAAAAATTTATTAAGTAGTTACCATGTGCCAGGCACTGTATTTGCATTAGCTTTAAAGAAATAAGACACTGCCTTTGCCCTTAAACAGTTCATAGTCAAGATAAGAAAAATCATGGCTACAATACAGAATGTATTGTGCTTCACTTAGGGTAAATACTGGAATCCAGAGGAACATTAGGGAAAAACACCTAACTCACTCTGAAAGAATAGGGAATGTTNCAGCAGGAGGCAATGCTTAATCTAAATAAATCTTGAGGCATAATAAAGAGTGAGTCAGGCAAAAACAAGGAGAAATGAGGGACAAAGAAATTATATGCAAAAAGACAGCACTTTAAAAGGTTTGAGAGAGTCTGTCTCTACCTAACAGAATTTAGACTAAGTTTAACTAAAGATGGCTAAGTTTAAATGTCACTCCCTCATTCCTTTAAAAATTACAAATAGAACTACCATATGATACAGCAATTCCACCTCTGGGTATATATCCAAAAGAAATAAAATCACTATCTCAAAAACTATCTGCACTTCTATGTTCATTGTCACAATATTCACAATATCCAAGATAAGGAAATAACCTAATTTGCCCAATGGTAGATAAATGGACAAAATAAAAATATGGAATATTATTCGGCCATGAGAAAGAAGGAAATCTTGCCATTTGTGCCAACATGGATGGACTGAGGGTATTATGCTAAGTGAAATAAGTCAGACAGAGAAAGACAAATACTGTATGTTCTTACTTATCTGAACTCTGAAAATTATCTTGAAAGTAACGGGGAGCGTTACAATTAATTTAAGTAGACAAATGCCTATTCCTGGTTCACGTTCTGGAGCTGAGATGATGAAATGTAAGTGCCTAAGTGTTAAATTTTATGATATCTTTATATTTTATGATATCTCTTCTCTTGAGCAATTTTCTCAATGTGCAAGAATTTCCCCCAAATTGGCACAGGGTCCATCAAATCTCAGCACAATGCAATTTCTTCAAATAAACAAACATACAAAATCTTATGATGTTCTAGTAAGCACAGTACTGGGCGAAGATATAAAGACCAAGGGGTCCCTGCTTCAGGAAGTCACATTTAGTGAGTCATAAACACTAAATACAAGTAACTGCAACAAAATGTGGAAGGTAGTGAGTGCCTTGGAGATTCAAAAGAGAGAAGAAAGAGCACAAATCATTCTGCTGTGAATTCAGTGGGCAGAATATTTCAAGCTGAGTAGGGAGAAGAAAGGGGAGCCTAGATGAGGAGTTAGGGAAGTATGGAAAAGGTAGCATTTGAGGTAGACCTTGAAGAGTGGCCAAGATGGGGAAAGGTCATTTTGGGCAGAAGAAACAACACGAACACAGATAGGGAGGCAACAAAAGCAAATAACGTTTGAAAAGTATGAAGTAATTCATACTTCATCATTTCCTAAGGCAGCTTAATGATGATGTGTAGGTTGCTTTGGGGATGGCAATGGGAAGAAAAAGAAATATCAGCTAAGAATGATTATAATAGTTCAGGTGAAAAATGAGTATGAATTCACACTAAGGTCAAGACAATGGGAAATGGAAAGAAGGAATAAACTTTAGATTCCCTAAGAGAAAGAATCTATATAACTTGGTTAGTAATTGGATCTAAGATTAGGATAAGAAAAAGTTGAAAAAAATGATTAGGTCATCATGCTATGGAAAACAAAGGGGTTTTGAAGAGAAAATAAGAAGTTAGTTTGGACATACCAAGTTTGAGATATTTCTAAGATAAATGGGCAGAGATGTTTAACAAGATGCATGTCTGAAACACTAGACAGAGGTTAAGATGTAGATTTGAACTATAGATTTGGAATTCTATTCAATTCTATTCTGAAATCACCATGTAAAGCAGAAGTTCTCAATTTTGGCTATTCGTGAGATTCACTTGGAAAGCTTTTTGTAAATGTAGAAGCCTGGATTCTATCTCCATAGACTTTAGTACTTCTGAGATAAGCTTGTGGCCTCAATGTTTTTAAAAAAAACTAAATATTCAATTCTGACGTGTAGTCACAATTAAGAATCACTAGTCAGTAACTGAAGTCATGAGTATAAATGAGTACATGATTTTCAAACAGTATATGGCACCAATTAGGGAAGATTGAGTAGAAATTATCAGAAAGATTATGACAATAATAACTATAATTTACTGAGCATTATGGCAAGAACTGTGCTAATGACTTTACATGTATTTTTTTGTAGTGGAAGAGAAATCAAAAGAGACTATAATGAAAGTAAGTTAAACCTCCTCCATAAAGTCTTCCACAGCAGTTTCAGTTTGCCTTGACATCTCTTACCTCAATTTGGCATTTAGAATATACTAACTTACTCATCACTATCTAATTCAAGGGTATATAACCCTAGGCAGTATAACACAGTGGTTTAGAGCAAGATCTAGCGCTAGACTTTCTGGTTTGAATCCTATATCATCCCATCCTTTGCTGGCAATTTTAATCCTAGGCAAGCTACTTAGTGTCTTACTTAGTATACTGTATATAATTAAAGTATAATGTACAGGTATGTATACACACATTAGTACTAAATATATGTGTATATATGTATACACATACATGCTAAATATGTGTGTACATATATAATGTAAGTTCCTTCCAGTGGGAAGTAATTCTAATAACTAATATTTGTTATGCTAAACAGTTTCAAGTACCTTACTTGTATTAATTGATTAATTCAATTGATTCTCGTTAGAACTCTAGAGATTAGCAATTTAGCATCCCCATTTTACAGATGATACTGAGGAAAATAGAGATCAGGTTATTTTCCTAAGATAAACATTGCCAGTGAAGTGGAAGATATGGGATCCAAACAAAGGAGTCCAGCTCGATAACTAGCTGTTAACTACAATGCTATACTACCTCCCTCTATACTTTGCAATAGACTCAAATTCTTATGAGATTGAATAAACATTTTTTTTAAAAAAGAAATGTAGGGGTGCCTAGGTGGCGCAGTGGATGAGCTTGGACCAACTCTTGGTTTCGGCTCAGGTCATGATCTCGGAGTGGTGAGATGGAGCCCCACATCAGGCTCCGTGTTTGGTATGGACTTTGCTTGAGATTCTCTCTCTCCCTCTCCCTCTGCCCCTCCTGCTCAAGTTCTCCCTCTCTCTAAAATAAGTAAATAAATCTTAGAAGAAAGAAAGAAAGAAAGAAAGAAAGAAAGAGAGAGAGAGAGAGAGAGAGAGAGAGAGAGAGAAAGAAAGAAAGAAAGAAAGAAAGAAAGAAAGAAAGAAAGAAAGAAAGAAAGAAAGAAAGAAAGAAAGACATGGATAGGAATAGATGTACACATTTATATACAGAACATTTTGCAATGTACTTCACTGAACCAGGCTCTTTCACCTTTTAGAAAGAGGAGTTTGATAAAGGAATATCATTATCAATATCAATATCATTTTTGGAAGGCATGAGGTGGGGAAAGGATCACATCGCTAAATGTCTTTTACCTATATTGTTTTTAGAAAAAAATGTTCAAATGTTTAAAAGTTTTAAAGTTACCCAAAGCCCAATGATCTCCAAGGTTTCTCTCAGAAATGGATCTATGATTCTAAAACAAGTACTAAAATTTTGTTGGGTCCCTACTATAAATATGACTCTTTTCCAGGCAATGTGAAGCACAAGGATTAATAAGAACCACCTCACAAAACCTAGAAAATGGGGTTTTCAAGTAATTCAGACTTCTACAGGAAGAAACAGAATATTCTCAATTATATGGATCTGCTAAAAATAGAGCCAGAAGAGCAACTGTGTCTGGTTTCATTTTTACTCGCACTTGTGGTATTCCATGAGTTTCGCTTCTGACATACTTTATATGGATAATGTGCTAAGTTAAGAGTATTCAATTCCAATTTTTTCACAATTCCCATGCACAAATACCATCTTCCTGGGTCTGATAACAAAGTCACACCCCAGCTGTCACATCTAAAGGAAATCTGCTCTTGGATGTTACCCAGCTTTTTTATTAACCATAGGCAATACTGAAATGTTTCTGGTGCATGGAAAAGATTTAAAAGCGATTATTAAAAGTATTTAGCAATGATGGTTTACTTTATCATCTCTAAATGAACAAAGAGTAAAGCTAAAATATCCCTATGACTTCCATGATTATAAGCAGCATTTCTATTTCCAATTTTCCCAAAGACAAAGTCCTTATTATCCAAATATTCACCATAGTGACACGTATATTCATTGTATTAAAATGATCCCACTAGATTGTCCTTGGTTTAGGAAATGTCAAAAATAAAGCCAAAGCTAAATCAGATTACCTACCAATAAAATAGAGTTTACATCAGGGACAAGCAGGAGGTCTCTTAGGATCTGAAATCTAGGACTTTGAGTGATTGTGGATAGACAGAAATGCTCTCATGTGCAATTCTGATAGAGAATTTTATTAAAATCCTTCATTTTGCTTCTACCCCCTACCTTGTCTACTAACTACTAAATCTACTCAGGAATTTAATTTTCATTTTCAAAGTCTCAAGAGGGTTAGAGCTCTAAGAATGACTGCAAAATATAGGTGCTGCTCTTTTGTTTTTTTATTTTCTTCCAAGAATAAGTAGATCAGCACAGAAATGTTCTCAGTTTAGAAATCATAATCTAACATTCAAGACCATACTATCTAGTCCCAACAAACCTTCCTGTGTTAGCCTGAATTACCCCACCAGGCTATAGCCAAAACGAACTACTCCGTACTTTTCGAACATATTATTTGCTTTCTGCCTCCCTATCTGTGTTCGTGTTGTTTCTTCTGCCCAAAATGACCTTTCCCCATCTTGGCCACTCTTCAAGGTCTACCTCAAATGTTACCTTTTCCATACTTCCCTAACTCCTCATCTAGGCTCCCCTTTCTTCTCCCTACTCAGCTTGAAATATTCTGCCCACTGAATTCACAGCAGAATGATTTGTGCTCTTTCTTCTCTCTTTTGAATCTCCAAGGCACTCACTACCTTCCACATTCTGTTGCAGTTACTTGTATTTAGTGTTTATGACTCACTAAATGTGACTTCCTGAAGCAGGGATCCCTTGGTCTTTATATCTTCGCCCAGTACTGTGCTTACTAGAACATCATAAGATTTTGTATGTTTGTTTATTTGAAGAAATTGCATTGTGCTGAGATTTGATGGACCCTGTGCCAATTTGGGGGAAATTCTTGCACATTGAGAAAACTGCTCAAGAGAAGAGAACTAAAATGCAAAGATATCATAAAATGTAACACTTAAGCATTTACATTTATCCAAATATCAAATTACTCACTTGGACTCTGGAGCTTGACAGAACAACATGGATTTGAAATGGACAGGCCCACTTACATGCGGATTTTTTTTTTATATAAATACAGTACAGTACTATAAATGTATTTTCTCTTCCTCATGGTTTTCTTAACAACATTTTCTTTTCTCTAGCTCACTTTATTGTAAGAATACAGTATGCAATACATATAACAGACAACAGAGGTGTTAATTGACTGTTTATGTAATCCGTAAGGCTTCCAGTCAACAGCAGGCTCTTAGCAGTTAAGTTTTAGGTAAGTCAAAGTTATGCACAGATTTTCAACTATGTGAGGGATCAGCATCCTTAACTCCCCTGCCCCCATTGCTCAGGGGTCAACTATAGATGTTTTGACATTAATAAACACCAGTAATTCAAAACAGCATATTCTATCAAATAGGAACATGAATTGTTCTATTCATATACAGTATTTATAACACATGTCATTTTAGTCTTTCATCTAGAATAAAAATATTCATTAACAAATAAAATTAAAAATTAAAATTAAAACAAAACAAGTTGTATTTAACTTTCAGTGAAGGTTTTTGCCCTGGAGATCTTTGTTTTTTTTATTTTTATTTTTTAAAGATTTTATTTATTTATTTGACAGAGAGACAGCCAGTGAGAGAGGGAACACAAGCAGGGGGAGTGGGAGAGGAAGAAGCAGGCTCCCAACAGGGAACCTGATGTGGGGCTCGATCCCAGGACCTGAGATCAGGCCCTGAGCTGAAGGCAGACGCTTAACGACTGGGCCACCCAGGTGCCCCTGCCCTGGACATTTTTAATGATTAAAAAGTAACTCAGATCATTAAATCTAAGCTATATAATTTCTCTATTAGTTTCCTTAAACCTGGATTTTTTTACTCCTAAATTTTAATCTTCAACTTCAACTAAAGAAGACTTCACAAAGTCCAGTAATCTTTTTTGTCATGAATGAAGTAGTTGATATAACTTAAAAAGGCAAAGAATCTATACTAGACTATCTATACTAGACTGCTAATAAAAGTTTAAGTCAGCCCAGCAAGTAGATGCAAAAAAACTTTAAACACAACACTTTTCATCAAATCACAATTCCTATTGTCAGTAAATGTTAAAATTTAATGAGATGTAAGACGTTTATCTTTGCTTGCATTTTTATAGCCATCTTTATTTCAGTATACTGTATGTTTTTAACTGAATTCCTTATTTGATAAGGAGAATGAAGGACAAATAACAAAACTAAACTGCATGACTACCATTACCAACACCAGCCAAAAGCCTATCCTAGCTCATAGAATTTATATACTAATGTCTTGTCAACAAATAATTTTGGTAATAATGTGCTTGTTACATACCAGGTAGTCTTACAAATGTTTTATATACATTATCTCACTTGGTCTTCACAATAACTCTCTGAGGTAGGTACCATTATTATCTCTATAGTACAAATGAGAAAACTGATACCCAGAAAGGTTAAGTAATTTGCCCAAGATCATATAGCTGGTAAATGGTATAGCTAAGATCTGAACCCAGTGAATGTGGCAGCTCAGATACTTAACCACCAGACTTACCACCTCTTACTGCAGCTCCCTAGCTATTACAAACCAGAAGAATGTGCCTATCAATTTTCTGTTGCTCTAATATAGGGAAAAAGATACTTTGGAGGCACTACTGGGCAGCATGCCCCAGTTTAGGATTCTGGGGGAAACAAGGGTTTTCCATCTGTTCTACCCATCTCCCTGTTACTTTCCGCCAGCATACTGGTATGAAAGAGACAAAAAGTGGTGCCTGGATGTCCAACAGCCAGCTGGCTAAGGCCTACATCCATACAAGTTCATCTCAGTCCCCTTTCTCAAAGCATGAAGTGAAACCCAATCCCCCCATTTTATTGAAAAAACTCCCCAGTGACCTCGTTAGCATCAAACACTCCCAAACTTGCTACTCTTTCTTTCCAAAGCTTAATCTCTATGAAGTCAAAGCCCCCTTCCATAATACATAATTAGATTGGACTGGTCACAACCCTATTTTGAGCTAATTCTTGAGGTCCCTGCTTCTGTTTCTAGCAATGGGCTACATCCACCTTACTCTCAACATCAATTGCCAACTATGGCCTATAAAACATACAAAATCATTTTATTGATTGACTGTTTATAATGCCCTGGTTCAACAAATTATGCATTATAAAAGAATTTAATGCAGTTGTCAAAATTATGAAATGCTTAATTATACACTTTGACACAATCTTTTATTGCTTTAATACCAAGAAATTTACATGAAAAGAAAAAGAGTTATATGTAACTTATCCAAGGATTCAACAGTTTATATGATGTTAAAACTGATTGTACATACCACCTTTGAAAAGTCAATTCAAAACATAAACACGGCTCATTGTGTACATTTTCTTATAATCTCCTTGAAAGCAAGAAACAACTTTTTCTTTTCTGTATTTCTCACAACACCAAACACAATATTGTGCAAATGATCAGCTTCCACATAACGCTGACCAAACTGAACAATACTCAAATAGTTACTTACAGACAGCTTAGCTTTAGAAATCTTCATAATGTAAAATGAAATACTTGTGTAAAATGGTAAAGACAGAGGCAGCCGTTGTATAAAGCAGATGACCAATCATTACTGGGCAGATTTACAATCAATTCCATTCAAAAGGTCAAGATCATCTTGCCGCATTGGGAAAAAGGTTAACATTAAATTTAACTGTCTGTGACATTCTGACCAATCTTTACTTTTTAAGGTAATGCATTTTGACATAGCAACAGAGAGAAATTTTTCTCCAATTTGTAAAAGAAATGACAACTCTAAGGCAGTAAATTTTTGACCTTACAAAATTATTGAGATATCCTTTAAGTGCCACTAAAGGAAAGTAACCAAAAACCTTTATGGTTTGGTTCCTTTGGAAGGCCATAAATACAGTGAAAAATACCAGAAGGCTGTAAAACCAATACCTAGAGGAATCCCAAAGCAATGCCAAGAAACAGAATGTACTCATAGCGACTAATACATGCAAATACTGGAAATAAATTCTAACAGATTAAAACGGGTTTTGTAGCAACTAAAAGGTATATTCAAATCATTCCAAAACTAATTAAGCTTAAGAATATGGCAATCTTCCCTACTAATAAGAATATAAGCTGGCTAAGTAGCCTGAATAACATATAAATTATAGCCAATATCAGTAGGTATAATTTTTAATGTGTTTTTAATTAAAAAGGAGAAAAGAACCCCTCAACTGAATTAAATCACTGTTTTAGACTCCCAATTCTGTCCTCTGATAAACATATTCATTTTTATTACTGTAGCATCACCCTGATGAGGCATTAAGTCCTAACCATACTACGGAATCATGAAGACAAAACTATCTTTCTGATGAGAAATGTTGCAACATTCTTTTTTTGCTCATTTAATATGGAATACCTGGTCAAATATCTGACAAGTCCTCTAACATTAAGGAAGAAACGTGTAATATTAAAAAAATAAAATATCTTTTCTTCAAAACTGGAATGTCAAGCACAGGCACATTTTCTTGCCCTACTATGCCATTCTGAGGGAATACTATAACAAAATAAAGTTAAATGCATTATAACTTGATAAAAATAGTTTAAAATAAATAGCAGAGCTTCAGAGTAAAATGGACATATAAATCCAAATTCTTTGCTGTGATGATTCTCTACTCTTTGTAATTAACATGTTTAATGTAGTCAAGTCTTTTCATTTTGAAAATGAAAGTAAGCTCATGCGGTATATCCCTGGATCAAAAAATCTTAAACAAGCTTAAATGTCACAAACATTCTTTGTAAAAAAACAAAAGCAAAAACAAAAAACAGATTTATCATCTGCTTTCAGCTATAAACAATGCCTTAAGCAGATATCTGCATTAAGAGGACCAAGGGCATCATTATCTCAATAGATCTGAGAAATTATTTAAATTTATGCCTTTTAAAACAGGTCAGATACTGAAATACAAATTTCAGGAAATCAGTTTACAGCTCAGATGCTGGTAAACATGATTCTACTCATCAAACTTGTATTGCTGTGTGGTTGAACACTACAATGGTAGCAACATCTATTTCTGTGCCTAAGAAATTCCAGATAAAAAATTTTTTAATATGTCCCTATCTATAAGCAGCTAGCTAAGAGGTATCCTTATCAGTTTGAACAAATTATGCAATTTTTATCATTCAAAATAAGAGATGCAGTCTGACTGTATTCGGGCTTAATCTGGAAAAATCTGTAGAGCCCCAAACCTTGCTTTTAATCACAAAAAAGAATCTTTCCTTACTCCCCACTTCCCCAAAAAAGAAAGCTCAAGTAAACACGAACTCAAACACACACACATACGCATTTCTAAAATTCATATTGTTCAGCTGGTGTCTATTACTATAAATATCACTTGTTCAAATATCTTAAGAAAAATCTGATAATAATAAACAATTACATTGATTAATATATTCTACATGACTAAGAGCTAGAAAAACCAATAACTCTACAATCTAATAGTATCATCATAATTCATGAGGTCATACCTGATGACTTAGAGATTGAAAAGGCTCACAGGTTCCAGACTGCATGACCTTTCTATTTCCAGAAACCCCTAAAGATTGCATTTCCTGTCTTACAAAAGATAATCACAGCCATCTCTATGTTTCAGCATCTTCAGGGCTAGTGAAGAAAACATCAAACAGCAGATCTGTCCATCAGTATCTGTTTAAGCCATCAAGAAGATATCAAATCACATATATTGTTTATCATCTCCCCTTTGCAGTTACAAACACCCCGTATTAAGGGACGATGACACAGTTGTATTTGCTGAAGCTGCTAATGCTGTCTGAAAACAGTAAGCTTACTGCTTGGAGCAATTCTGCATCATCCAAACAGAGAATGAGCCACATCCTTTAGGCTTCCCACTTCTGCTACTATAAAAATTTCACTTGCCAAAAAGAGTTTGATTTTGTCAATCCTTTCAAAAATAAGCAATGTTCTACTTAATTAAGTATCCGATGTGTCTGCTGCAAATGCCATGTTAAAATATCAATTCTTAATTATTAGGCAGTTTTCTTCATACATGACTAAGCTTTAGTATAATGATTTAATAAGCAAATTGTATTCTCTTTTAAAGGAAACTTTCCTCCAAACCTTATGTATCATTATTCATCCTACCCATCAAAATTAGAAGTCTTTAAAAATGAAGAATTTTTTCTGGCAATCTTTGAAAGCTGTGTTTAATGGTTGATATATAGGTAAATGCACATTCACTTTTAATTCTCAAGAACTCCATTTTATTTAAAGATTTATTTATTTATTTGAGAGACTGGGGTGGGGGGGGCAGAGGGAGAGAGAGAGTCTTTTAGGCGGGTTCTGCCCCAAGAGAGGAGCCCAACGCAGGTCTCCACCTCATGGCCCTGAGATCACAACCTGAGCCAAAATCAAGAGTTAGACTCTTAACTGACTGCGCCACCCAGGGGCCCCTCAAGAACTTCATTTTTATTTCATGTTCTTTAGACCAACATGCTTCAAATCAAAATAACTTTTATATTTTAATATCTTCTTCTAAAGAGTTTCACATACACAATGTACCATTGTCATATTCCAAAACTGCATGGTTAAATCTAGGAATAAGACCTGTGTTAGCTACTGGCGTTTTCATTGTGATTTTTCACTACATCTTATTTGTATTCAGCAAGGTTCTTATAATGCTTTCTTCTACCACAACATAGTGGAATCAGGATATTTAAGATTGGTAAAGTAGTCTGATAACAAAGAAACAATATCCTCTAAAATTATAAATTGAAATATTTTCTTTTGGGGGGAGCTCTAACTACTAAATTCCAGTTAGTTAACATACAGTGTAATATGGAAATATTTTCTTTACCATGTGACAAAAGATTGTGTTTTAGAAATAAAACAAAATATAGGCTAAAATTATAAGCTATTTAACTGAATTCAAAATTAGGACACCAAGTACAATGTATTATTATCCTAAAACAGCCTTCACATTATGCATAGCCTGAGTTAATGAACACTTTATTTATATACCTACAAAAATTTGTTTATATACCTGTGAAATAAACTAAATAAAATTTAATGATTGCTAAAGTGCTTACAGAAAATGTTTTGGATAAATGTAGACTAATAACTCAGTATAATTTCCCTTCTCCCACTCATGACATCTGATGAGCATAATATGTATTATCGTGGAGACTAGTCAAAATGAATCTTAAAGATTAGACTTCTTCAAGAAGCTGGAGGGTGGGGGGGGAAGGTGGGGAAATTGGGAGGAAAGAGGAGATGTTGGTCAAAGAGTAGAAAATTCCAGTTAGAAGAAAAATAAGTCCTGGGGATCTAATGTACATCATAGTGATTATTGTTAATAATATAGTATTACATACTTGAGAGTTGCACCATGGTGATAATTATTTTGGTATATATAAGTGTATGAAATCAACATGTTGTACACCTCAAACTGACACAATGTTATATGTCAATTATATCTCAATATATCTGGGGAAAACAGTTATCACACCTTAAATATATACAATTTTAAAAAAATAATAAAGAAAGAAATTAAGCTTCTTTGAGAGCCTCATCCACATGATCCTTTTAGAGAAGTTACTACCTCTAACTGCACAAGTCCAGACAAAGAATTTTGTATTTTGGCTGTATGCATACAATCACATACCTGTATGAAAATTCTATGTAAGGAAATATGATTTATCTATGCAGCATTTCCTTTCTTGTTGTAATCAAAATAGGAACTCAATCTTGAAGACCTATCTTCTCAATAAGATCCTCCTAAACTACATCATCTCCCTTTCTGTATTCATTCTTCAATGTATAAAATATCAAACACCTTCTATGTGTCAGACACTGTATAGGTGCTAGGGACTTCATGACAACACAAAATATGCCATCACAAAGCAGACAATTAAACAAGTCTTAAACATGTTTTGTTATAACAGAAGAATTAGGAGGTGATGTAAGAACAGTAACAGGGCATCTGACCCCAGTCTACCAATCAGAAAGTATCTCCTTAAGCAAGTACTGTTGAAAGTGAAAAGCAGGTCACATTCAAGGAATGGTAAATACAGGTGGTTGGACCACGAAGGCTAAGTGGGACGGGAAGGGAAAGATAAGGCTAGAAGAATGAGCCAAAGTCCAAGCACGGGAAGCCTTTAAAGCTTAGAATGCATTTAAAGCTTAGAAGCCATTGAGCTTTACCCTTAGGGGAATGAGAAGCTATCAAACATAACCATGTTTGTCGTCTTATGTTACCCTGGCCATGGCACAGAAACAAGAGTGTAGAACAAAAGTGGAGGAAAAAAAGACAAGTCATATAATTTTGGGCCAGGGATAATTATGGCCTGAACAAAAGTGGTAGCAGTAGAAATGGAAAGAGATGGACAGATTCTAGATATGCTTTTTATTTAAAAGGAATAGGGTTTGGGGATTAATGTGAAAAATGAGGGAGAAGGAAATGTAAGATTGGTTCTTAACCTCCTCTATTATTTCCTCTATTATTACAGATTTCATTTTGACAATCAATATACTTTCACCACATGCTCTGTTGTATTGTTATTTATTCTTTTCATATGTATATGTCTGGTTTTTATAAAATAGCCAGAAAATTGTGAAAAGACTCATTTTATCTTTCTTCTGTGTCTTCTCATAATGTGCATAACAAAATTACTATAAATGACTAAATCAACGAGAAATAAACAGAACATTGAGCTTTTCTTTCACATATTTTGTCATGGATATAAACTTTGTTTTCATGGCCATTATTAATTAATTAATCTATTAATTAAATAATCTAATTTTCTTCAGTGTTTTCTTGCCAACACACTTAATCTCTGCAATAAAAATATGAAATCTAGAATACAAAGCTTTTAATTTCTCTACCATCTAGTTGACAAAATTACTTAACTGGAAAAGTGATGTATTTATAATTCATTACCTGACCCACCTAATAATAATTTAGCATGGCCTAACCACTTAAAACTCATAGATACCCATTTTTATATGACCATTGCTCTGCGAAAAAAAAAATTATACATACAATGTGCTACTCATAGTAGTGTTATGAAGGTATTCTTGTAATAGTAAGACACAACGCTTCTACATTTTCCCTAACAAATCTCTGTAACGAAGATTTGATAAAAGGGATGAAGACCAACCAAAGCATAACAAAGGAACCCCCTGGTCTGAATGAAAAAAGAACCAAAACAGTGAAAAGCATAAATCAAAAGTAACTTTATGTACTTAATGATTTGTTGAATATCAGACTATACCAAATAATAAAGGATCAGCATCTTAAAAACAGCAAAAGCTTTACAATAATTAACCCTTATTTAGCCTCTATTTTTCACCTTTCACAGACCATGTGACCCAATGCCCTCATTTTCCAGATAAGGTAACTGAAATTTAGAGAAGTAAAGTGGCTTGTCCAAGGTCAGTTAGTAGCAGAAGCAAGGCCAGGATTCAGATTTCTGTCTCCTAGTTTCACATTTTCCACAATAAAATCACTCTTTTTAATTATATCTTTGTAATAATGTACTTTATCTTCATTAATTAAAATAACTTCCATTTTAATATTGTTTCATATATTTTTCATATATGGTTGTGAAACATAGTAAATACTTCAGAAACATATCCATAAGAATCAAGATTTTTATATTAAAGTTTATTTTTATCATAAAGCATCTATTTTTATTTTTATTTAGATAACTTATTTCAAAGAATACCTCTGGAAAACCTAAGTAATTCACTTTGTTTTATATATGACTGCTTAAAAAAGTGTAAATTAGTTCAACTTTTTAAAGTAATTTGGCAAAGTGTATTAAGACCCTTAAAAATATTTAATCTTTTCCAGTATATCCAGTTTAGCGAATCTGTCCGAAGTAAGTAATGCAGATTAAGGTTTATTCACAAAGATGTTTGGTGCCATAAGAAGAGAAAAAACAGGAATGTAAGAAAAATGTTAATTAAATTATCATATAACAAAAATGAAATGCCATGTAACTACTGAATATTATGAATGAAAGATGTTAATGACAAAGGAAAACGTAGATCATAGAATATTAAGTGAAAAACAAGATCCCAAATATACTTATGTAGTACAATCACAACTATGTAAAATATGCACTGAAAAAAATAGATGAAATAGTGAATTTTAAAAGACAGCCCCTAATATGATTCATTTTACAAATATATACACCAGAGCTCATGTTTTTTCTAATAAAAGTAGGAAAAAGTTTCTGAGCAGTATTTTAAAGTTGAACAACTTCTCTTGTTTCTCATGTGCTCCCTCTTTCCACTAAAATTATGCCTCAAATTTCAGTCTTCCTGATATTTTACTCACATTTCTGCTCTAATTTAATGGAAATAGTCAAATCTACTTCTATTAGATTATCTATACCTCAAAATCATTCTTAAGAGGTGCCTGGGTGGCTCAGTTGGTTAAGCATCCAACTCTTGGTTTTGGCTCAGGTCATGATCTCAGAGTTGCGAGATCGAGACCCACAGCATGCTCCACATTGAGTGTGGAGCCTGCTTAAGACTCTCTCTCTCACCCTTTGCTCCTCTCCAAGTCATTCTCACTCTCTTTCTCCCTCCCCCCCAAAAATTATTGATGCGCTTTGCATACCATTTATTATTATACATGCATGTGACTGCTCATTTTCACACTATTTCTTTTGGGTTAATGCTGGAACAGACTGTTTCTGGCAAATCAGCTCTTATACCAGCTTCAATGTGATATGAAAAAAATGAAAATATTTTTCTATAACAATGTTTAATGGCTAACTGGTATTCTATCAAATAGAGGTACCATACTTTAACAAATCCCTATTCTTAGACATTTCAGGGTTTTTTCCCATTTTTCAATATTATAAATAATAGCATAATAAACACCTTTCTGGACACAGTCTCATACATATCTTCTATTCTCTTAGGCTAAATTACAGTAAGTAAACTTACTGGATCAAAGAATATAAACATTTTTGAAGTTTTGGGTAAAAATTGCCAAATTACCCTCCATAAGGGTTATATCAATTTACGTTCTCCAACAAAAATATTTTATTTCCTCATTGCCTTGCCAGAACTGGGTATTATCACATAAACTTTATGTAGAATAATAGTCTCAATATGCTAATATCAAAATAAAGGAAAACTGGGCATACATTAAGACAAATAAGAATAATTAAACCAAATACAGTTTTGTTTATACATTTTCTAACAACAATAACAAAAACCTAGAAAAAATAAGCTTCCCTGTTTCTATACATATGCACAAAGATATAACACTGGTCCCTAAGGAATATACCCAATGATTGTAAATCAAAACAACAACCTTGGAATAAATGGTACTAAAATATGGCATAGCTAACTAATTAAGAACAAGTGCAGCATAGGAAAAAAATTAAAATTAAAAAACTAAATAAAAACCAATGCAGCATAGGGAATATAGTTGATAGTACCATAATAACTTTGTGTGGCAACAGATGGTAACTACACTTATCATGGTGAGCATTGTGTAATGCACAGAATTCTCAAATGTTGTACATTTGAAACTACCATAACATCGTATGTCGACTATACTTCAATTTTTAAAATGCAATTATAAATAGGAAATTAGTCTTTATTTTTTCTCTGTGACATTTATGGAATAAGTGAATCTAGAGAGGAAGAATCATTCACCCAGTGCAATGCTACTGCACTCTTCCAAAATATGACCCACAAACATACAAACAGAAAGATAGATTTTTGTGGCCTTAGGAAATCTTTCAAATGGTTATCAAATATACCTTTAACCAAGAAACCACTCAGGAGAACCAAAAATACCATGTGTACAGACAAATTGTGTGTGTGTGTGTGTGTGTGTATGTGTGTAAACTTATTCTTTCCAAGCACCATTTATTCCAGTGCTAAGTAAATGTGGGAGAAACATAAATAAAGATTCACAATGTGCTTGATATTTAAAGGGTTTCACTGTTTAAAAAATATAAAATAAAATAATGATCTTTTGAGTGAAATTTTCTAATAGATTTACCCATTATTATAATAATTTTGGTAAGACTAAAATTGTACATAAAGGGACAGGTATGAAAAATTGAAGACCGAACTGTCCTTTTTAATTTCAATGTAGACTGGGGTCACTGGCTATAAATAAATATGATTTTTTAAAAGATTTATTTATTTTACACCAAAAAACATAAGATACCTAGAAATAAACCTAACCAAAGAGGCAAAGGGTCTGTACTCAGAAAACTATAGAACACTCATGAAAGAAATTGAGGAAGACAGAAAGAAATGGAAACACTTTTCATGCACATGGACTAGAAGAACAAATATTGTTAAAATGTCTATGCTACCTAGAGCAATCTATACATTCAATGCAATCCCTATCAAAATATCATCAACTTTTTTCACAGAGCTGGACAAATAATCCTCAAATTTGTACAGAACCAGAAGAGAACCCGAATAGCCAAAGGAATGTTGAAAAAGAAAACCAAAGCTCGTGGCTTCACAATTCTGGACTTCAAACTCTACTACAAAGTTGTGATCACCAAGACAGCATGGTACTGGCGCAAAAACAGACACATAGATCAATGGAACAGAATAAAGAACCCAGAAATGGACCCTCAACTCTATGGTCAACTAATCTCCAATAAAGCAGGAAAGAATATTCGATGGAAAAAAGTCTCTTCAACAAATGGTGTTGGGAAAATTGGACAGCCACATGTATAAGAATGAAACTGGGCCATTCTCGTACACCATACACAAAAATAGACTCAAAATGGATGAAAGACCTAAACGTGAGATAGGAATCGATCAAAATCCTAGAGGAGAACACAGGCAGCAACCTCTTTGACCTCAGTCTCAGCAACTTCTTGCTAGACACGTCTCCAAATGCAAGGCAAACAGAGACAAAAATGAAATATTGAGACTTCATCAAGATAAAAAGCTTTTACACAGCAAAGGAAGTAGTCAACAAAACTAAAAGACAACTAACAGAATGGGAGAAGATTTTTGCAAATGTCTTATTAGATAAAAGGCTAGTATCCAAAATCTGTAAAGAATTTATCAAACTCAACACCCAAAGAACAAACAATCTAATCAAGAAATGGGCAGAAGACATGAACAGACATTTCTCCAAAAACATACAAATGGCCAACAGACACATAAAAAAATTCTCAACATCACTCAGCATCAGGGAAATACAAATCAAAACCACAATGAGATACCACCTGACAGGGGTCAGAATGGCTAAAATTAACCACTCAGGAAACAATAGATGTTAGTGAGGATGTGGAGAAAAGGGAACCTTCTTACACTGTTGGTGGGAAGGTAAGCTGGTGCAGCCACTTTGGAAAACGGTATGGAGTTTCCTCAAAAAGTTGAAAATAGAGCTACCCTACAATCCAGCAATCTCACTACTAGGTATTTACCCCAAAGATACAAATGTAGTGATCCGAAGAGGCACCTGCACCCCAATGTTTATAGCAGCAATGTCCATAATTACCAAACTATGGAAAGAGCCCAGATGTCCATCCACAGATAAATGGATAAAGAAGATGTAGTATACACACACACAATGAAATACTACTCAGTCATCAAAAAAAAAAAAAAAGAAATCTTGCCATTTACAACAGCATGTATAGAACTAGAGGGTATTATGCTAAATGAAATAAGTCAATCAGAGAAAAACAATTATCATATGATTTCACTCATATGTAGAATTTAAGAAACAAAACAGAGGAGCATAGAGGAAGGGAGGGAAAAATAAAACAAGACATAATCAGAGAAGGAGACAAATCATAAGAGACTCTTAACCAAAGGAAATAAACTGAGGGTTGCTGGAGGGGTTGCTGGACGGTGGAGGGATAGGGTAACAGGGTGATGGGCATTAAGAAGGACATGTGATGTAATGAGCACTGGGTGTTATATACAACTAATGAATCACTGAACTCTACCTCTGAAACTAATAATACATTGCATGTTAACTAATTGAATTTGAATTTAAATAAATAAATAAGTAGATTTTTTTTTTTTTTAAGAGAAAGAGAGCGTGTGCGTGCAGGTGTGAGTGCGGGAGGGGCAGAGAGAGAGAATTTTTAAGCAGATTCCCCCTGAGGGTGGAGCCAGACAGGGAACTCAGTCTCACAACCCATGAAATCATGATCTGAACCGAAACCAAGAGTTGGGCGCTTAACTGACTGAGCCACCCAGATGCCCCTAAATACGATTTTTAACAGCAAAAAAACACTGAAAAAAAATTAAAACAGCTCATTGCTCACCCTTTATGTGTCAAAAGGACACATAGCTTTGTGGTTAAAAGCACAAGCTATAGAAACAGACTATGAAGTTCTAATCCTGTTTCTATAATCTTGGGTTCTCTATGTACTCCCTGCCTCATTCTTTATACATAAAATAATGAATATCCTACCAGGGTTGTTGTAAGAATTTTTTGTGATTAATACATGCGAGGCAGTTAAAACAATGCATGGTGCAGAGTAATTGCTGAATAAATCCTTGCTCTTATTCTAAGAAAGCTCGCTTGTTTTAGTATTCCCTTCCTCCCCCTGAAAAAGACAACAAAGTAAAAAAACATGGTATCAGATTATGAAACAATAGGAATATATACATAACTGAGTAGAGTTTCCAAGACCTGAAGATGACAATGTAGACACGCCAGACAACCATGCAGACACAGAATTTTTTTTAATTCGGGATATGACACAACTTTTGTACTATAATGGCTTGGGAGTCAGACAAACTTTGATTAAATCTTTCATTCACCAATTAGTGACCATGAGCAAGTTGCTTAAGCTCCTAGCCTCAGTTTTCTCATCTGCAAAATATAGTTAATAATGTTATCTGTCTCATAAAATTGTTTGTAAGGTTAAATAAGAAAATATAGGCAATTAGCATAGTCTACCAATGTAAAAGATCAAGAAAGGGGAAAGAAGATACAAGGAATCATTGAAAAAGTTGGTAAGCTAAAGTTATGGGTAAAGTACATAAAAGAATATAACCAGTTCCTTTCCCCTTACCATATCCAATGGCCATTTCTCTACCCTCATTATTCTCAGTTTGGCAGCATTTGCCTAACAATTCTGGCCGAGGGTAATTACTAAATAAATGTAATTGATATGTTAACGACCAGCTAGTTAACCAAATCCAGCAACTTCTTTTAGTCTTTATTATTTTCAACCTATCTAAAATTACTGTTACTACCTAGTCAAAAACTCTTTACAAATGTCCGGCTCTAGCACTTGATGACCTCTGTGGGCTCATGCTGACAGACCTTTCCAGTCTCAGCAGTCCTCTCTGTTAGCTGTCTGATAGTCTACTACATCCAGTGGCTCACCATTCCCAATAATCATTCTGTGCTTGGAAGTCTTTAGCTTTGCTTGTGCCACTCAGTGCAGCTCTTGGTTCAGATCTTGGTGCTGTCATTTTTTAACCGTGGCATATTTTACAAGTTATAATACTTACATGGACTTCCATTTCCCTATTAGCACAGTGGAGATAACAAGAGTACCTACCTACTTAGTGTTCTCTGAGGATTAGAAGAATTAAGAAAACATAGTGCTTAATTCACTGGGTGCTTACCTACAGCATAATAAGTACTTAACAACCGCTGTTGTTGCTGTTGTTGGAATGCATGCTTTTCCCCTCATTCCATAGAACTAGATCTTATCTACTGACCAAAGTTTAGGAAAGCACATCATCCATGAAGCCTTCCTTGGATCACATGCTTTTGGCCTTACCGCTGTCTCAGTTCTTGAATTCTCAACTCTCCTTCCTGACTTCTCTGAAGCATTTGCACTTTCTTTCAGAATTACTTATGGCCTTATCTTATCTTTCATTCTCAATTAGTAAGCTCCTTAAAACAAAAATTTGTGTATGAATTTTCATATCACACTTACTATAGTTCCCTGACTTAATATGTACTTGCAAATATTTATAGAATCACTGAAAGAACGAGGTCCAATTGTCATTTTCAGACCACTAAAACACACCTGTTTGGGGATGGTTGTTTCAAAACTGGTACTCTTATGGCAAACAGATGAGCAGTTTCAAAGATGACTCAAACAAGGGAAATAACAAGAAATGTCAGTCACGATATTTGCTGTTACCAAATATTTGTTCTGTTAAATTCTAGTTCTCTTTAGTGCTTATGGATTGTGGAAGGCAGGAGTTAGCCTCTTAAGAAGCTCTTTTTTTTTTTTTAATTTAATGAAAGAGTNTTCCATAAGCCTGACTGTAAAGAGCCATAATAATTTTTTAAATTTTAATTACTGGAAACATAGTCTATAAAAATATCCTAATGAATGAGAGCACAAGGATATAAGCACAATGATGCTTATAGCAACAGTATTTATAACAGCAAAATACTGGGAAAACTCTAAATGTTAATAAATGTTTTGTTAAACGCAAATGTAGTTTTAGGGGCACCTGGATGGCTCAGTCGATTAAGTATCCAACTCTTGATTTTGACTCAGGTCATGATCTCAGGGTCATGAGATCGAGCCCCACGTCAGGCTCTGTGCTCTGTGGGGAGTCTGCTTGAGATTCTTTCCCTTTCCCTCAACTCTGCACCTCCCCCTGCTCACATCCTCTCTCTCTCTCAAATAAATAAAGCTTTAAAAAAATAAAATTTAAACATAAATGGTTTTAAATATATACCTAAAAGTCCTCAAGGAACCACATTAAATTGCTAACAGTTATTATCACTGGAATTTTAGATGGAGAGAATGGCCAAGGAGGACTGTCTCCAAAATTATATCTCCTAAGTGATGAAAATGAAACTGAACACAAAACATTAAGAAAATGATATTTAAAAATCACCAACACTACTCCTCTCTTTCCCTTCAAAAGCAATCACTGTTGGATATACAAATAAAGCAGTATAAATAAAACATCAGCAAGAAGAGCCACTTTGTAAATAACAGTCAAAATAAATGCTGATTACAGGTATGCAATTTCAGTCTGTGCACAGAACAGAAGACTGCAGAAACACGAAATAAGGAGGGAAGAAAAACGATCTTTTTTCCACTCAATTGACCTTAGGATTCTTAATTTCTTTATATTTGGAAGTTTCAATAATTATTCGGTCCCCATTTTATTGAACTCCAGATATCTTACTGTTATTACTTTGAGGACAAAAAGTAATTGCTACATCATATTCACGTACACAAATATTTTTGCTTAGTGACAATTTCACATTCAATCCTCTTCACGTATAAACGCATGGAGATTTAAACAGATTATTGAAATCTAGTGTAAAGGCCATAATGACTTTGAATACAGGACACAGAAATACAAAAAAGTATTTAGCCTTGACATACTAAGACTTGAAATAAGCCACCTCAATATCATTAACATTCAGCAATTTTAAACTGAAACAATTACCTGGATAAACAGAAATTCTGCAAATCTATTTTCTGTTGACTGATGGTTACTTTTAAGTTTCAAATTGGGTTAAGAAGGTTTTAAATCCTGTTTCAAATTAATTAAGTGAAGTAGCAAACTCAGATCAAACAAGAATCTGAATTATTCTGGTCAGAGTCATAAACAAAACAATTGTTGTATTTCCATGTTTCTCTGTTAAGGCCTTTGTCCTCACCACGTTTGGCTTTCCTTTTCCTTCTAACATAAATTCCTTCCTATAAAAAAGTATACACAGAAACAGACTCTACTCCTTTTAGTCTTCTATTTTTTTTAAACAATCTGCTGTAGTTTTTGAATTTCATTCATTTTATGGTGTGCTGCTTTAACACCATGAAGTCTGTAAGAAGTAAAAGATGGGTCAGGCCTTAGGCATCGTGAAATGTATTTTGGGGGAAAACTCTACAGGTAAGAGTAGTGCAAGCATGCGAGTTGTACATACGAGTTTAATGGGAGTTGAGGGGTCTGAATTCTTGTGAAGATTTTCATGCTTAATTTCTAAGTTCAAATTATTGGTTCCCTGACCCTACAGATTTGACTTGTTTATTTACTCTAAACAGCTATAATATCAGGTTATATGTAATAAATGATGTGTCTCAAAGTCACATGTGTTCTAAACAAAATTATTGGAGAATATAGGAAAGGTGAGTGTCACCTGGAAAAGCCAGCTATCTCTCAAAAGTCCTCAAAGATTGGCATTACCATAGTAAATGTGTCAAGTTTTGAGTATTTCTCTTAAACTTGCACTGTTAGAGATGTAATTCTGTTTGCTTGCTAAGATCTACTAGTATATAATACATGACTACTGGAGTACTGTCTCTCTAGTACATCACCATGAAAAGCCAAATTGTAATGAGAAGTTTGTTTAACAAGCATAGCATCAAACCTAGATGAGTTAGCTATAAGATTCAAAAATTTGGGGCGCCTGGGTGGCACAGCGGTTGGGCGTCTGCCTTCGGCTCAGGGCGTGATCCCGGTGTTATGGGATCGAGCCCCACATCAGGCTCCTCCGCTGGGAGCCTGCTTCTTCCTCTCCCACTCCCCCTGCTTGTGTTCCCCCTCTCGCTAGCTGTCTCTCTGTCAAATAAATAAATAAAATCTTTAAAAAAAAAAAGATTCAAACACTTGATTGTGTAAAGATATCCCATCTATATCTCGGTAGGTTACTGGAGGTATTGGATAGGTGAAGCACTCAATTGCCGCCTATCCTGGACTGAGTGGAGACTATCAACACTTGCCTCAGTGGTCTTCTTTGTCCATACTCTCCTACCTGCCAACTAGTTCCCCTTCTTCTTTAGCAATGTTAATACTCAAACTGGTTTTAATAAACTTTTTTAGGCTTGGGAGCAATCTGGTTCCTTTAAAGCAATATGTTGGCTTTAAGGTTTAATTCTCACAATCACTGTCATCTCCTTATACTCAATACTCGGGGTGCAACTCGCAGCAACAAAATTCTATCATAATGTACACTAGAACTATTTTTCTCACAATGAAATGAGTCAAATATGTTCAATACTCAAAATTTCAGCCTACAGGAAAATGTACCACAATATTTAACTATTTATATCTTTTTCCATTGAGTAATTACATAATTTTATATTTCTATATACCTACATAAAATTTGGCTAAGTCTCTGAAAAATGCTGATTTATAAAAAGGCAAAAGGTCAGATTCCAATGTGTGGAACCACATGTTTACAAGTCTTTCTTCTGGAGTTAATGTAGGCTCCACGTAGCTTTTTCTTTTTTTTTAAGGAGAATTTAAGAATTCCTCATAAGTGAAATTTTCCTCAATGGCCCTAAAGTTAGGTGACTACTCCTCCCTCTAAAGCTCTGCGTCATTAACTCCACTCATTTGGCATTTAGCCTATGCATGTGGCCTCCAAACATATAACATTCTATTTGAATTTCTATTATGACAGTTTACCATTGATGAACTTGTTTCAAAATATTAATGTACATGTTTTATTTCTTAGCCTGTAAACTCCTCAAGAGAAAGGATTTTTAACTTGTATAAATAAACATTCAACTAATGTTTCCTGAAAAAGAATAAAAGGTTATCTCCTCAATGAGATTATAAACCTCCTGAGAGCAAGAAATATATTTTAGGATTCTTTAAAAATCATAGAATTGAGTGCATAAAAGCTCAATAATATTTACTTTTTCTTAATGAGGACAATATTAATTACATATCCCCAGGAACACAGACTCTAATTTTTTTAATTAAATTCAAAACTTTTTCTTTTTTAAGGGAATAAACTCTTGGGCTAAATTTGTATAAATGTACTTTTTATTTTCTCTGTATACAGTGACAGCTTATACTTGCATCTCACTGCATCATATCTGATTGCAGAAAATGAAGCACAATTTAAAATATATCTAGTCTATATATATATACACACAAACATATATATAGTCTATATTCACATGGAAATAAAATTAATATCTATATTAATATAGTTATTACCTCTTTCAAATTCCAGTTTAAGAGAATTCATTCTACGGTGCTGATCCCAGACCTTTTAGTATACAAATGGCACCTGCCATAAGTATAAAAAAACACCAAATAAGTAAGGTTCTGTATTAGTCATTAGGGGACAGCACAGACGGTTTAGGCAGGGTCACACACTATGATTTAAGACACAGGAAAAATGTCAAATGTGCCTGAAACTTTCAGTATCAGCTGTCATTCCATATTTTACTGGATTAAGAAATTATGTTGCTTAGATGGAACCTTGAAGTTTATTTTGAAGATTAGTATATGCCATGAATCTACTACTCTCTTTGGATAACAAGAAAGGTTTAAGTAAGCTGGGGTGCTCAGGGCAGAGCATGCCAAAAAGAACCTGGATAAGAATCTGAATGGGAATGCAACAAAAGAAAAGGTGAAAGAAAGGTGTAAAGATGTATTTGTTTTACTTCACGGTTTTGCCAAGAGTCTGCCATACTTCTGCATAGCTGACTTGCCCACTACAGTGTTAATTTAACTAGCAGAAAAATTTGGTACCCCAAAACATTAATAAAAAATATACTATAACACCCGGAAAGATCTTGCTTTTATAAGTCTATGATATCTAAATCTTAATGACCAGAAAATCTATAATCTCTGGTGGGGCAGTACTTAACTTGTTTGCATCAATTTTCCCTAACCTATGAAGCCAACCACTAAATTCCATTCACAACACTGTGAATGTTAAGTTATCCTTTAGTTGTGAGTGAAAGACTAAAGAAAAGACATAAAAGCACCAAGAGATATTTTAGTCACCTTCTACTCAATAAAAATATTTTTTTTCCTTAACATTAAAGAGATAGTTCTAAAACATGTTTTTTGAAATGAAGTTTTGATTATAAATCAGTTTACCTAATAAATTTAGGAAAATACATGAAATAATATAACAGTTAACGGTCTTAGCTATTAAACCTCAGTGAGTACTAATGCATTTCAGACTTGATACAAGAGATAGATTTAGAGACTCTATTTGGGTCAATAACTTTATAATCCTTATTCTAGGATATACTTTTCATTATCCTAGATACAAAAAACGAAGAAAATATTCTTTATTCAAGGCTTTAAAATGACAAAATTATAAGCAATAGCAAGAGGTCACTAAGTCAATGATTCTACCTCAGTAAGGATTAACACCTCAGCCTTCTAAAGCAGATAATTTTGCTATCCTATTTTTAGACAAGATAGAAAATGAGGATTTTTTTTCCTTAATAACACTATTTAGTGTTTACTTCAAGAACAAAAATTTTTTAAATTTTGTTTATAAGTAATTTCCTTTATAATTAAGCACATTTCCTTTCATTCTGATCACTAAATAAAATATAATTATACTGTTGTTTTTTATGAACAATAAAAAAAATAATTACATTGGGAGAAAGATGAACATTGCTTACCATGTTTCTTAACATGAAAATATTGCTTAACAAACATCTACAAGGCATTTTCTTTGGAAAAAGTATAGATTAGAGAGGGAAAACCAGTGAAATTAGGAAAGGCTATATTAAAGCTTTAAATTATTATAATTCACTTAATTACATAAATAAACTGGCACTTGCTAAATTGGCTTATATATTCATTTCAATTTATAAATCCAAGATATTATTTTAAAATCATATCTATCTCTTTTTTCATAATTACTAAAATGTACTTGCTTATTACAGAAAACATGAAAATATGAAGAGTTCAAAGAAGAAACACTTACTTGCAGTTTTAACACATTCAGAGAGCCACTGCAAACATTTTAATGTTTAAATACACAGAATCATAATAGATATAAATTTTGTAACCTTTTTTAAAGATTTCATTTATTATTAGAGAGAGAGCACAAGCAGGGGGAGGGGCAGAGGGAGAGACACAAGCAGACAACCCGCTGAGCTTAGAGCCCGAAGTGGGGTTGATCCCAGGACCCTGAGATCATAACCTGAGCCAAAGTCAGACACTTAAGGGACCGAGCCACCCAGGCACCCCCGTAACATTTTTTTCATTTAGGAATTCATCATACATGCTTTCTGACATTTTCTTTAAAAGTCTTCTCCAACCTAATACTAATGGCAACACATCAATCTATCACAAGGACATACCTAATTAATTAACCAACATGATTTCCCATTATTTTGCTGATGTAAACAGTGCTACGATATAGCCCCTACTCAAAATTTTCCTCAGTCTTCTGATTTTTTCCTTCAAATGAATTACTAGAAGTAAAATTTCTCTGACAGAAGAAATTAACACTTCCAGTACATGTTGCCAAAGCATCTTCTAAGAAGACTGAAACTATATAATTGGTAGCTCTAAGTAAATAAATGGTAGCGCCTCTTTCCCTTACCCTTGCCTCAATACTGGTTATTATCAATCTTTTCATCTTTAACAAATTGATATTTGAAAAAATATATCTCAATTTGGTACTAATTTACTATTTCTATTTCTATTACTATTGAGGCTATTTGCAAATTTTTTTGAGCACTGCTTGTTCACTTTATTCTTCCACAAGACATTGACAGTGTGCTTTGTAAACTTCCCCTCTCTAGTCTCAAGTCTAAGGGATTTGATTTTAAGATTGTTTATAAAGTGGTTTATGTACTAAAAATATCAACCCTTGATAGCACAGATGTTGTAAATATTTTTCCAAGTCTGTCATTTGATTTTTAATTTTATTTATTTTATTTTTGATAACTTCCCCCTTGAACCTCCAGTAACTCAGCTTCAAACAGATTCTCCCTCCTCTAGCTTTCCTTTCTTCACCTTCTCATGGGGACCTGCCTCCTGTGCTTTCAGGACCTTGTACTTTATTATAGTACTTTCTTGTCCATTCTCACCACCCAACTATGACCTCCGTGAAGATAAGACTGTGCTTTTCTTAATATTGAAAACCTTTAGAGTATATCATCTCCAGTAGATGTTTAATAAATATACACCAGATGAATTAAAGAATATGTCTTCACTCTAGTGCTCTGGTATTCAAGTTTTCAGAGGAAAAAACTTCTTAATAATAACAATATTACTTGAAAAATATCATATTTAGTGACTTCATAACATCTTCTTCAGTCTCAAACCACAACATCTTCGACCTTGAATCATTTTGATGTATACTTAGAAATGCAGGAAGTTCTTTAAATTGGTTTTTCTAATCAAAGAGAAAATTAACATTAATTAAATACTGATTCTTTTTTAATTAAAGAATAACTGACATTCAATACTGTATTAGTTTCTGATGTACAACATAGAGATTTGATATCTATATAGATCACAAAATGGTCACCACAATAAGTCTAGTTATTTTAACCTTCCTGATTATACCTTGTATTACTTGAGTATATTGAGTAACTTCTCGATAAAGTAATTACAAAAGTTCTTGAGAAGTTTTGGGTAAATGTAATTGGAATCTTGGATCATAATTATCAGGATATAAGAGAAAAGAGAAAATTCATTTTTGTGTAGTAGTTAAAAGCACAGTTAAATCAAAGTGCTCAAGCTCAAATACCAACCTCACCACTTATTAGTGTGTAATTTTGGACAAATTACTTAATCTCTCTAAAGTTTAATTTCTTCATCTATGCAATGGGATTGGTCATAGTACATACCTCACAGAATGATTGAGAGGGTTATGTGAGATGACATAGGTAATGCACTTAACGCAGGATCTAGAACATGGTAAGCACTCAGTTAATGGTAGTTATTATTGGTTTTTAACTGATCTACCTGTGTTCTTTAAAGAATTATTAACCATAAATGAATAAATAAATCCCTGCTGGTGATCACCATGGATCTAGCAAAATTGACTTTCCCAGGTTATAAGAAACTCAGTTGCAAGTCAAAGCCTGCAATTGTTTCTCTATGGAATCCATGTGTGAATCCATTGCTTATCCTCTCTCCCTATAACATCCTAACATGCATAGCATATGACTCCTTAACTGGCCCCTTTTTGGAATTCATAATCGGCAATTCTGGAAGATGACTACCTGTTCCTGCTATCCTCTCCCCAGCATGCTGAATGATTACGTAACAAACCTGTATTTAAAGTTATATCTTCCCAAGCCTTCAGCCTATATTTGTAAAAAGCCACCACGCATGACGTAAGAACAAAGACACACATGAAGAAACTTCATTTTATTTACTAACCTCTTCTGAACATTTAATCCCTGAATAAACCTATGAGATGGATATTATTTCTACATTTTACAGTTGAGAAAAACCAAGGCTCAGATAGATCAAGTATATTATCCAAGATCACACAGCTACCTAAGTGGCAAAATTCTTTCCCTTTTCTTTTATAAAACCCTATCCCCAGACAAACATCACTTCTTTTCTCAAATCCTTGTTCAAGCCCTTCAAGGATGGCCCTGCTTTCTAGCTATACCTGGGAATATATTTTCATTATTCTCTGCAGGGCACTTTTCCAGAAAATTTTCTGAATGAGCAGAACTAAAAAAAGGAATGTGGAGAACTCAAATAGACTGTAAGGAGGGGAAAAGTGATAATTATGATTCCCAAGCAGGAAAAGAAAAATGGCCACAATAGCCGAAGGTAGAAATAACCCAAAACCTATCAATAGGTGAATGGATAAACAAATTTCAACATATTCATACAATAGAATATTATTCCACCTTATAAAGGAATAGAATTCTGATACATGTTTTAACATGGGTGAACCTTGAAAACATGCTAAATACAATAAGCCAAACACAAAAGAAAAAACACTGTATGATTCCACTTATATGAGGAACCTAGAGTCGTAAAGCTTATAGAGAAAGAAAGTACAAGAGTGATTACCAAAGATTGTGGGGGAAAGAAAAATGGGGAGTTAATGTTCAATGGCTACAGAATTTCAGAATGGGATTATGGAAAAGTTCTGAAGATAAACAGTGGCAGTGGGTACATAACAATGTGAATGCACTTAATGCCATTGAGTTGTACACTCAAAAGGGTTAAAGCAGTAAATTTTATCTTTTTTTTGAAGTATAGTTTACATACAATATTAGTTTCAGGTGTACAACACAGTGATTTGACATTTATATACATTACAAAATGATCACCACAATGTCCAGTGACCATCTGTCATTTTACAAAGGTATTACAGTACTACTGACTATATTCCCTATGCTGTACTTTACATCCCCATGACTTATTTGTTTCATACCTGGAACTTCATACCTATTAATCCCCTTCACCCAGTCACTTATCTTCCAACTCTCTTTCCTTCTAGCAGCTACCAGTTTATTCTCTGTCTTTATGAGTCTGTTTCTGTTTTGTTGGTCATCTGTTTTGTTTTTAAATTCCATATATAAGTGAAATCACACAATATTTGTCTTTCTCTGTCTGACTTATTTCACTTAGCATAACACCTTCTAGGTCTGTCCATGTTGTCACAAATGGCAGTCATTTTTGATGTTCTCCCTTTACCCTGTTAGCACTGGCACTGGCAGACACCATTTTTGCTCTCTCTCTAACCTGCTAGCCCTAGTGTTCACAACTTACACCAACATGCCATTCCTTGCAGTGCTGCATAAGCCAGCAGGGTGAGCACCTCAACCTTCCCTGTCAAGGTATACAACACATACAGGGGACTGCGTCCCTTGAATGCCTGGCTGCGGTGGCCAAGGGGATTATATTTCTGGGTTCAATAAATCTGAAACAATTGCAGAAAGTTCTTCGTAGTCTACCATTCCCAGGATGATGCGCAGACAGCTGACTGAAACATACTCTGAGTCTTCCTGTATAAAAGGCACATCTACTTGACTTGGAGCTCAGCCTGAGAGGCAGTCTTCAGGTTTACCACACCTCAAGAGGTTACAAAAGTGCTCACAGGGAATATAGGCTGGGAGATACTATCTTTGAGCTCTTATGGCCTCAGTACAGTTCACTGGTACCTCCTAGAAAGGAGCTCATAAACTCATCAAGAGCCCATATTTTGCAACTGTTGCTAAGGGGGCACCTCCAGACCACTTGGTCTGGTGGCCAGCAGTGTCTGTGATTGTGATCCCAGGGGACATTATATATATTTGCATACCTTTAATCTGTTGCCTGATGGTCTAACTTCCAATCAGATCTCAACTGAGATCCCTCCCTCTAGAAGATTCACAGGTCTTGTCATACCCTTAACAACTGGGAGTTACCAAGAAAAATCAGGCTACTTAGACAACCACAAAGGTTTGAGAGATGACAAAGAGCTAAGGCAAGATTGGATGATAGGTTCTCCTATACAAAGCCACTCCTGCAAGACTGGGGGAGATAGTCTTTTTTTCTAATACATAGAAACAAACACAGAGAGTCAAACAAAATGAGGAGACAGAGGAACAGGTTGCAAATGAAAGAACAAGATAAAACCTCCAAAACAAAAACCCTAATGAAAAAAAGATAAAGAACGTATCTGATGAAGAGTTCAACATCTTGGTCATAAAGATGGTCGCTAAACTTGGGAGAAGAATGAATGAATACAACAAGGACTTCAACAAAGATAGAAAATATAAGAAAGTACCAAAGAGAAGTTACAGAGCTGAAAAATAAAATAACTGGTACTGAAAAATACACTAGAGGGATTAAACAGCAAACTAGATTAAGCAGAAGACAGAGTTGGTGAGCTAAAAGACAGAAAAGTGGAACTCACCCAAACAGAGCTACAAAAAGTAAAAAGAATTCTTCAGCAAATGAAGACAGCTTTTCAGAGACTTTTGGACAACATCAAGCAATAATATTTGCATTACAGGGGTGCCAAAAGGGGAAGAAAGAGGGATAGGGCAGGAAACTTATTTGAAGAAAAATGGCTGAAAACTTCCCTAACCTGGTAAGGAAAACAGACATCTAGATCCAGGAAGCCCAGAAAGTTACAAACAAGATGAACCCAAAGAGATCCACACCAAGAGTCATTATAAGCAAAATATCAAAACTTAAGGATAAAGAGAGAATTTTTAAAAGCAGCAGAAAAACAACTTGTTATATAGAAGGGAACCCCCATAAGATTACCAGCAGATTTCTCAGCAGAAATTTTGCAGGCCAGAAAAAAATGGCTTAAAAGTGCCTGATGACAAAAATTCCCAATTAAGAATACTCTACCAGGCAAGGTTATCATTCAGAACTAAAGGAGAGATTTCCAGACAGACAAAAGCTACAAGAGTTCATCAACACTAACACAGACTTACAAGAAATATTAAAAGAACTTCTTTAAACTGAAAAGAAAGGACACTAATTAGTAATAAGAAAAAAAAAATTTTTTTAAGATTTTATTTATTTATTCGACAGAGATAGAGACAGCCAGTGAGAGAGGGAACACAAGCAGGGCGAGTGGGAGAGGAAGAAGCAGGCTCATAGCGGAAGAGCCTGATGTGGGGCTCGATCCCATCACGCCGGGATCACGCCCTGAGCCGAAGGCAGGCACTTAACCGCTGTGCCACCCAGGCGCCCCAGAAAAAATATTTTTAAAAATCTTACTGATAAAGGTAAAAATCTTACCAATAAAAACAATGGATTAATCACCGATCAGGTAGTATGAAGGTTAAAACAGTAATAGAAATAACTATAAGCACAATAATTAGTTAAGGAATACACAAAATAAAAATATATAAAATGTGGCATCAAACATATAAAACATCAAGAGGGTATGGATAAAAATGTAGAGTTTACAATGCATTCAAAATTAATTTGTAATTAATTAATTACATGGTAACCACAAACAAAAACTCATTGTAGATGCACAAAAGATAATGAGAAAAAAATCTAAGTACAACACTATAGAAAGTCATCAAACCACATAGGAAGAAACCAAAAGAAAAAGAAAGGAACAGAGAGGAACTACCAAACAAACAAAAAACAATTAACAAAATGGTAATAACTACATACCTATCAATAATTACTTAAAATGTAAATGGACTTAATTTTCTAATCAAAAGACACAGAGTGGTTGAATATATTTTAAAAACAGGACCCACCTACATGCTGCTTACACAACTGAAAGTGAAGAAATGGAAAATGTTGCTCTATGCAAATGGAAAGCAAAAGCAAGTAGGGGTACCTATAACGATATTAAACAAAATAGAAAAATAGACTTTAATACAAAGACTATAATAAAAGACAAAGATATGCACTACATAATGATAGAAAAGATCAATGAAACTGAGAGCTGGTTCTTTGAAAAAAAAATTTTTAATTAACAAACCATTCAGTTGACTCACTAAGAAAAAGAGAGAGAAGACTCAAATAAATAAAAACAGAAATAAAGAAATTACAAATGATACCAAGGAAAAGCAAAGAATCATAAGAGACTACTAGAAATAATTACACACCAACAAATTAGACAACCTAGAAGAAATGGATATACTCCTAGAAACACAATATTCCAAGACTGACTCATAAATAAATAAAAAATCTGGAGGCGCCTGAGTAGCTCAGTTGGTTAAGCATCTGATTCTTGATTTCAGTTCAGGTCGTGATCTCAGGGGCCTGGGATTGAGCCTCGCATGGGGCTTCAGGCTCATGGGGGAGTCTGCTTGAGGATTTCTCTCCCTCTCATTCTGCCCCTCTCCCCACTCAGATGTGTGCTCTCTCTCTCTCAAATAAATAAATATTTTTAAAAGTCATTAATTACTTAACTAATTAATTAAAAATCTGATTAGACCAATTACTGATAAGGTGATTGAATCAATACTCATAAAACTCCCAACAAACAAAAGCACAGGACCAGACAGCCTCACTGGTGAATTCTATCAAACATTCAAAGATTTAATACCTATCCTTCTCAAATTCTTCCAAAAAAACCGAAGAGGAGGGAATGCTTCCAAACTCATCTTATGGGGCCAACATTACCATGATAACAAAAAAAGACAAGGATGCCACACACAAAAATTATAGGCCAATATCCCTGAAGAACATAAATTCAAAAATCCTCAATAAAATATTAGCAAACCAAAGTGGATCATACATTATAAGGATCATTCAGCATGATTGAATGGGATTTCATTGGGGATGCAAGGATGGTTCCATAATTGCAAATCAGTCAAAATGATAGACATTAACAAATGAAGGAAAAAATCATATGATCATATCAATGGACACTGGAAAAACATTTGACAAAAGTCAACATCCATTTACAATTAAAAAAGAACTCTCAAAACATGGGCATAAAGTGTACACGCCTAAACATAACAAAAGCCATATATGACAAGCCCACAGCTAATATCATACTCAGTGGCAAAAAGCTGAAAGTTTTTCATTAAAATCAGGTACCAGACAAGGATGCCCACTCTCACCACTTTTATTCTACACAGTATTGGAAGTCGTAGCTAGAGCAATTAGGCAGGGGGAAAAAAAAACCCAAAAAACTAAAAGGCATCCAAAATGGAAAAAAAGAAGTAAAATTGTCACTATTTGCAGATGTCATGATTTTAGATATAGAAAATATATATAGATATATATATAGATATAGAAAACTCTAAAGACTCTACTGAAAAACTGTTAGACCTAATAAATATAATCAAAAGAGTTACAGGGTATAAAATCAATATAAAAATTTGATGCATTTTTATATACTAACAACAAACTATCGGAAAGAGAAAATAAGAAAATAATCCCCTTTACGATTACACCAAAAAGAATAAAATACCTTAGAATAAATTTAACAAAGGAGGTAAAAGACTTGTACACTAAAAACTAGAAGACATCAATGAAAGAAATTGAAGAAGACACAAATGAATATAAAGATTTTCCACGTTCGTGGATTGGAAGAACTTTGTCCATGTTACCCAAAGTAGTCTACAGATTCAGTACAATCCCTATCAAAATTACAATAGTGCTTTTCATAGAACTAGAACATACAATCCTAAAATCTGTATGAAAGTACAAAGATCTTGAATAGCCAAAGCAATCATGAAAAAGAACAAAGCTGGAGACATCACACTACTTAATTTCAAACTATAGTACTAAGCTATAGTAAACAAAACAGTATGGTACTGGCATAAAAACAGATACTAGATCAATGAAACAGAATAGAGAGCCCAGGAATAAACCCACACATACATGGTCAAGCAATTTACAATAAAGTTGGCAAGAATATATAAATAATGGGAAAGAACAATCTCTTCAATAAATGCTGATGGGAAAACTGGACAGCCACATGCAAAAGAATGAAACAGGATCACTACCTTACATAATACACAAAAATTAATGCAAAATGAATTAAAGACTTTAATATAAGACCATTAAAAACTCCTGGAAGAAAACATGGATGGTAAGTTCCTTGACATTGGTCTTAGTGCTATTTTTTGGATCTGACTGTAGAAGTAATGGCAACAAAAGCAAAAACAAACAAATAGGACTACATCAAACTAAAAAGCTTCTGTACAGCACAGGAAACCATCAACAAAATAAAAAGGCAACCCACTGAATGGGAGAAAATATTTGCAAATCATATATCCAATAAAGGGTTGATATCCCAAATAGATGAAGAACTTGTATAACTCAATAGCAAAAAGGAAAACAATCCAATTTAAAAAGGAGGCAGATGATCTGAACAGACATTTTTCCAAGAAGACATATAGATGGCCAATAGGCACATGAAAACCTGCTCAACATCACTAATCAGGGAAATGCAAATCAAAACCGCAATGAGGTATCACCTCACACTGTCAGAATAGCTATTATTCAAAAGACAAAAAATAGCAGGTGTTATTAGGAAGTAGAGAAAAGAGAACTCTTATGCACTGTTGGTGGGAAAATAAATTGGTGAGGCCGGCATAAAAAACAGTACAGAGATTCCTCAAAAAAATAAAAATAGAACTATCATATGATCCAGGAATTCCACTTCTGGGTATCTATTCCAAAAAATGAAAACATTAATTTGAAAAGATATATGCATCCTTATGTTCACTGCAGCATTATTTATGATAGCCACAATATGGAAACAAGCTAAAAGTCCATCAATGGGTGAATAGATAAAGAAGATGTGGTGAATATATATATATACATATATATATAATGGAATACCACTCAGCTGTAAAAAATAATGAAATCTTGCCATTTGAAACAACATGGATGAATCTAGAGGGTATCAATGCTAAGTGAAATAGAGAAAGACAAATACCACATGATTTCTCTTATACGCAAAACCTAAAAAACAGAACAAAACCCAGACCATAGACAGAGAACAACAGATTGGTGGTTGCCACAGTAAAGGGGAGTTGAGCAAAATGGTTGAAGGGGGATCAAGAGGTACAAATTTCCAGCTGTAAAATAAACATCACAGGAATGTAAAGTACAGCATGAGGAGTGTAGTCAATAATATTGTATTTCAAATTCAAAAGTTGATAAGCAAGTAAATTTTAGAATTTCTCATCAAAAGAAAACAATGCTGCAACTCTGTATGGTGACAGACAGTAAGTAGACTTAATGTAGTGATCATTCTGCAAGTGTACAAATGTCAAATAATTATGTCGTATACCTTAAACTAATATAATGTTGTATCTCAATTACATTTCAATTTTAAAAAATAGATACGATTTCTACTTCTGATAGTAACTCTAGAGCCTATCGTCTTTTCTAATCTTAATAGTTTAATTTTCCCTATACATTAAAGATTTTACAGAATGATAACATTTTACAAAAAATTTTAGCTACTTGTCAAGCATTATTCTTCCTTCAGTCTAATTACCATAATACCAATTCAGTGGGGCCATTACGCTTTAAAGTGCCTGAGAGCATAAAATTTGGCTAGAGATTTAAAAACTTGATCTCTAAAACCATTTCAATCAACCAAAAAAGGAGGACAAAATAAAGAATGATAGTTGTAGTTTCAAAGAACCCTAATAAAAGCCCTTAGGTTTTTCTCTACCTTAATTCTCCTTGACTTTTCTGCTACCATAAATACTATCATCCACCATCCTTTCCTTTGAAATTCTCCCTTTGGTTGGTTCTCTAACTCCTCCCCATATACCCCACTCCGTGAATAATTTCTGTAGGTTCAGTACTTAACCCTCTGTTTTTCTCTTTTTATATATTCATTTACTAAACAAAAGTTTATTGAATTCCTCCTAAGTACCTCACACTGTGCAAAAGGCTGGGAATATAATAGTAAACCAAATACAGTCCTTGCCTCAACGTTCTAGTGTGAGAAACCGATAACTAAATAGGAAATTTTAAATCCTCTTTTTCAATCTTCTATACTCTCTATCCCATTTGCTATATGGCATCTGTGGCAGTCAGCTCTATGGTGGCACCCAAACACCCATGCCACCCTGTAGCCACAACCTTCTGTAGTCCCCTCGCCATGAATCTCAGCTAGGCTTGTGACCTGCTTTGAAACAATGAAATGCAGCATAAATTACGCTGTCCCAGTTGTGAGCCAACACCTTTAGGAATCCTGACAGCTTCTACTTTTGTGCTGCTAGGAATCAAGCACAGCCATGTAGAGTCTGTCTGCCCTAAAAGAAACACCATTAGGAGACACCACGTGGAGGAGAGAGAGGAAAAAAATTCAGGCACTAGCATGTTAGCTGAGCCCAGGCCCCAAGATAACCTCAAGAATAGCCAAAGAGCCATCCAGATAAGCAGCCCAGATTATAGAATCATGAGCAAATAAAAACGATTGTTTATTAATTTGGGGGTGGTATGTTTTACAGGATTAGATCAACAAAAGAGCAATTCCCTGGACTTAAATCCTATAAACTTCCAGGAATATGTCATCACCTTAATCTTAGAACTAAAAACTGAATTCGTTTGTCTTCCCATTCAAGTTCCATCCATCCAACTTTCTTTTCCCTGTAGTAATCACCATTCTCACAAGTACAGAGCTCTAAAAACATCATCCACACCCAATCACTTTATGGTACATTGGTACTGATGGATATTAATGAATGTTAGAATAAAAATGGTTCCATAGACAAGTAAATTTGTAAAACACTGCATTAAGTAAAAGTATAAAACTGCTTTATTAAATTTCTTAAAGACTTTGTAATTGAGCTTGTTAAATTCAAGAAAGGAATACAAAATGAATATTTCTAAAATATACTCAACATGGAATTCTGTTTTTTACAAAGTGAGACTAGTTTTTTACAAAATACATTTTATAAAATACATTTTGGGAAACTTGACAAAGTAAGGACAAACTGACATATTAAGTTCAAAAAAAAAGAAAGAAGAAACATTTGATTGTTCCTGAAGGTCTTCCTTTTCTCAAAAGTCAAAAGCAAAAGTACGTTTTTCTTTATGTATACTATAGTTTAATTAAAAGTAAAGAAAAAATAGAAATATTAGCTTAATGTAGAGATAGGAAAGTATGACAATTCTAAGAACCAAGAGCATAAAATTGTAGAGGTTCATGTCATCACAATTGCATGATTTTTTTTTTCTCATTAGGTCTGCATTCTAGAAACACAAACACAGAAATTGAGAAGAAGAAAAAGGAGCCACAGTGATCACATTAAAAAATATAAAAAGATGAGAAAACCTAGTATATTAGTACGAAGAGCATTAAAATAGCTATAAATGTCCTGCAGACCAAACAAGGAGTCATATGTAGTAAGAAGGTGTTTAATGGAGTAAAGAAGCTCCTGAAGATAGGAATCCTGGTAGACAAGGACATTGTTCAGTGAGTACAGCAATACAAGGAGCAGTTGCTGAATTTTTGATCTAAGAAAAAGATAATCATGTTTTGTAACATAAAAATTCAGGATTGCAAAATATATTATGATATAATTAGTGGAAAGCATTATGGACTAAAATTCAGAAGACTTACAACTAACTAGCTATGTTATGCTAGATAAGTCACTAATATTTCTGGCTTCAGAGTCTCATCTCCAAAATGAATATGAACTATATATGTAGTCCTTTGGGTTTCAGAATTCTGTGAGCCTCTAATTCTAGGTGGATTTATGCCACACGATGATTAAGTCTTTAACAGTGCATGGCTGATGTGAAGTGCTGACAGGGAAGAATTATATGAGTCATGAGCATGAATGTTAGCAGCCAACTGCAGGGAAAGGAAGACTGAGAGTCTGTTATGTTCTCTATGATAGTTATAAATGGATTTGGGTGGATAGTAAATGATAATAAGGATTTGAAGTAAGTGCCATCAACTTCACACAAGATCAAGAAGAGAGAAGGTTGCAATTTGATATTCTTTAAGTAAAACTGGGAAAGCCAATTCCCCTGGCTTCTTACTGAACTGAGCAGAGTTTTTAAAAAACGAAGTCATATACCAGTCTATTGCTAAGTCATATCAATGCATCCTTTAAAATATTATGTGTATCTATTTCTTCATCTGTTTCCACACAGCCGTTACCATTGTCTAAACTCTCATCTCACCTACCTTATCTTGAAAGCCTTCTATACTGTCTCACTAACTCTAATCCCTCCTCTAAAATCCACTCTGCAGATTGCTACTAAAATAATAGCCCTTTAAGCTTGCTTTCATCACATTATTCCCCTATTCGAAAACCTATAATGACAACCTCTTGTTATCCACATCAAGCCTAACCATCTCTAGCAGACGCTCAAGGCCCTCCATAACCATACCTCATCCTGCTTTTTTAGTCTCTATTCTTGTATTCTTCAACATAAATGATCCATTCTAGTTAAGTATTTGCAACATTGGTCACCCTTCTAAACACCCTTCCACTAATTTCTCCTATTCCCCATACACACAATGTTAATTCCCACCACCATGCTTTTGCTATATGTTCCACCTCTTAGAAATACATAATCCCATCCTGTTCATCTATAAAAATCCTATATGGTGAGTGGCTAAAATTCCAGCTAATCTACATATTTATTGACCATCTATTTATGAAAGACAATGGCTCTGTCCTCAAGAAGGTCACAATCTAACAGAGAAAATGAATAAATGAACCAACAATTAACAACACTCTGTGAGCAGAATGCACAGAATTCTGAATAACGGAGCACAGACATAAATGGTAGATCAGAAATGGCTTCCTAAGAGAAGTAAACCTTCATCAAAGTCTTTAATGAAGAGAAATACAAAGGGAAATACCAAATGCAAACGTATGAAATGTCACAGTGGGTCAAGGAAAATGAAAGTAATTCAGGGTGTATGGAAAATTGTACATATACCTATGAAAGGTGGCAAAATATGAAGCTAGAAATATTGGCCATGGCTAGAGTATGATAAAGTCTTAGGTAACATGCTACAGACATGATTTTGCCCAGAAACAATGGGAAACAATTAAGGAATTTTAAGTAGGAGCACAACTTTAAGTGATGAGACCTAGCTTATAGGAAGAACATTACGATAAGAGAATGGATAAAAGAGGACTAAAAATGAAAGCTGGGAGACCACTTACAAGGCAGTTTTATTTTTTTAAAAAGATTTTATTTATTTTATTTTTGTGAGAGAGAGCACACACAAGAAGGGGAAAGGAGCAGAGGAAGAAGCAGACTCTCCACTGAGCAGGGAGCCAGATGCGGGACTTGATCCTAGGACCCTGGGATCATGACCTGAGCCCAAGGCAGACACTTAACTGACTGAGCCACCCAGGCGCCCTACAAGGCAGTTTTCATGTACTACATACAAACAAATCAAAAATGTTGACTTACAGTTGCAGTAGAAGCAAAGAGATTCCAGATATTTAGAAAGTAAAACTGATAGCACTTAGTGATTGATTCAATATGTGAAGCTGAAAAAGAGAGCTTCCAATGGTAACCTGAGGAACACCAATGTCAATTCCTTCTTCCCATACCACTTACAGTCTATCACATACAATTTAGCATTTAGATGCTATCATGTCATCCTGGATATTTCATTTTTGGTGCATTGATTTTATTTCCCTATAACTACACAATCATTGAGGGCAAGGACTGGGCCTCTACTTTTACTTTTTAGATTCTTCCCAGCACTAAGCACACTAAGTGCTTAGCAAGTATTAGTAAATCTTTACAAAATGTGATTTTATGCTCCGTCAAGCAAAACATGACTTACTTTAGACTGTAAGCTTGCTCTAAGTACATTTGAGCACCTTGAACATAAGCTCAAAATAAATATTTGTTGAACTGAAAAACAAACTAAAGACACACAAGTCTCGAATTTCTCACTGTGCATAAAATATCTATATCACTAAACAATCACCAGAATGACTAACATTTAAGACCGACAATACCAAGAGTTATTAAGTATGTGGAGCAACTAGAATTCTCATATATTACTGGTGGGAATAAAAAACACTTTGAAAAACTCTTGAGCAAAAAACACTAAAGCAAAATGTATGCATATCCTACAACCCAACAATTTCATTCCTAGTTATATACCCAAGAGAGAAGAGCTCATATGTCTTCAAAAATATATGTAAGAATGTTCATACAGTTTTATTAATAATAGACAAAAATTTAAATAATCCAATATCCATCAATAGTAAAAATGGAAAAATAAATAAATTGTAGTATATGTTCATATAATGGAATACTACATAGAAAAAGAATGAAATATTGCCATAGGCAAGACCACGTATGAATCTCACAGATATAATGATAATCAAAAGGAGTCAGACATTAAAAAGTTCATACTGAATAATTTCAATGTATATAAAACTCAGGAACAGGTAAAACTAATCTATGGTGTTGGACTTTAGAATAATGGTTACCTCTGTGTAAGGGAGGGCAATGACTGGGAAGGGGCATGAGGAATCCTTCTGAGGTGTTGGAAAAATTGTAGATCTTCATCAGAGTGGTGGTTACACAGGTGTATGTATATGTGAACATTCACTTATTGCACACCTAAGATCCATGCACTTTATTGTGTGTACATTATAATTCAATAAAATTTTTGAAATATGTGTGTAATTCCTCATTTTGGCATTAATAAAAGCAATTTGTCACATCTGAGGAGAAATGAGCATCAGGTTGCATGTACTTCCTCTCTATAAATGGCAAAAATGAGCAAGGTTTTAAGGAGGTAAAGCACTTTCTCCATCTCTTTGGAGGTATTTAGAGCTTAAATGCAATGCTCCATTCCCGTTTTATATACAGTCACTTCCCAATCCACCACCCCCCATTCATTATCTAAACCAATCGTCCCGACTGGGTCCTCGAAGGAATTCAGCTGAGCTTAAAGGAAGTCAGGTTATGAGGAAAGATGAATCTGTCTAAAGTTAACATTTTAAAGTGTACAGTAAAAAAAGAGAAAAGCAAGAAAATGAGATGGCTGGAGATAATGAGTAAAAAGTCCTCCCATCTAAGCCTTTGGAAACTGAGAGACACCATGAGTAGTGCAAATGGGGAAATGGAAGACTATGTTATTTCAGGACTTACCCTTTGCCCACGCTGCATCCGTGACCTCTTCTAAAAGTAGCATTATATTGCCATGGTAAGAATTAAGGATTTAGGGGGAAAACAAATGGATCATGTTCCATGTATTATAGTGAAACCATCCAGGTTCATTTCTGCCTCCACCATTGGTTAACTATGCCAAATCTTGTCAAGTCATCTGATTTCTTTATATATCAGTTTCCTCATATGTAAAATAAAAATAGCAAAAACACCTTTCATGTAACTAGGATTTTGATGTATACATAATAAGTGCTTGATCAATGTTACCTGCCACTATTTGACCAAAAATTTATAGTGATTCTGGGAAAATTGTCTAGGGAAAATTTGCCCAATCCATTAAACAGCACTGAACACTTCAAGGTATAGCATTCTATACCTCAAAAGTAAATTATCTGGTTAAATCCAGTTGTAATTGTCTGGTATTCTGCAGAACACTAGTCCACCAGATAAAATTTTTTTAAGTTGTGTAATCAATAAACAAAATTAAAACTGTTACTGCAGGGCTTCTCAGAGCCTTTAATAGGCTAAAAGAGATGTATCTGGCATTTACCCCTGGTGACCACACAGCACAACTCCAGAAGGCACCATTTACATAGAACTACAAACATCAGTGCAAAAACATGGCAGCCCAGCATTTTCCAAACATACCTGAATATCTTTTTCTGAAGCAACTCAAGATAAAATTAATCCCCAGAAATTCTGAATTAAGGTCAATTTCTGATATCAGTATTTTCCAACATACTTGACATCATATTTCAAGATAATTTTTTTGCTTGTGTGTTTTTTTAGGGTATTTTTGGTCCCAGGGTCCAGCCCCAGCCCAGTACTTACATATAATTAAACTCTCCAAAGTACAGGGACAGATCATTCTATTTTGTAATACTTAGTCACATTCAATTTATTTCACTATGATTCTCAAAACTTAAATGTCTTAGCCTCTAGAATATACAACTTCTATAAGAGTATTAAAAGTGTTAAAATTAAAATTAAAAATTGGCTACAAAGAGGACACCTGGGTGGCTCACTCAGTTGATCATCTATCCAACTCTTGGTTTCAGCTCATGATCTCAGGGTCGTGAAACTGAGCCCCACACTGGGCTCTGCACTAGCTGTGGAGCCTGCTTGGGATTCTCTTTCCCTCCCTGTCTGCCCCTCCCCCACTCTTGCTCTCGCTCGCTCTCTCAAAAAAAAAAAAAAGGCTACTAAGTGAGTTTCTTAGTTAGCAAAGATAATCAAACATTACTACATACATGAAGTAGAAAGTAAGGGGAAAAAGGAGAAGTTTGACACACCAATACCAACAAAAGAATAACAAAAAAGGCAATGAATTACCTTTATTTTATTTTAAATGACATTTCAGCATTTGCATCTGTGGTCCATGACAGAACCTAATTTCTTTCAAAAGGGGCATATGCTGATCAACCCTATCCACCCTGATCCCATGGGTGTGTTATAAATGCTACCAGGTGTTTCTCAAAGTAATACTGTTTGCTGATCTATCTGGAGCAGTAAGTAGTTCTTAAATCTGGGGGGATTATAGGCTCCTTTGATAATCTGATGATAGCTCTCTGCCCATATAAGTATACAAGGCGCATCCACTAAATGCTATACCTACAATTTCAAGTGATTCATGGAACCATTGAAACCTATCCATGATCTCTGGCCCTCAGGTTCTAGTCTAGAGGTTTAAGCCAAAGGGTATTTTTCCAGTCCGTATAATTCAAAAACAGAATTCTAATTTTGAATAGAAATTCAAAAACATGCATTATTTCACTGAGGGACTCAAATATTTGTGACAGAAGAATAAAAAAATAAGTATAGAAGAGCAAAGCCAAGATATATGTTGTTTATTTCAAAATAAATCTTTTAAATAAACCGTATTCTTTACACATTTTTCATGATTTTTTGGTAAAAGTGAATTGGAGCAGAAAAATAACCATTTTATATTTTAAATAAAATGTAGAAATATAAAAGAAAATGTAAGAAAAAAAGAGTTCATGGAATTCTAGAAATACAAAATTCTTTGAGAATTAAGAAGGAGCTTAGAAAAGATCTAGGTGAATCCTTTTATTTTATAGATGAGGAAAAGGGAAAGTTTAAGAGGTTAAGAGCCTTGCTTAAAGTCACATAGCTAAGAAATGTAGCATATATTACAGTTTCTTTACTTTTATATCTTAGTTTTGTTTTTTGGTTTTTTGGGATTTTTGTTGTTGTTTAAGTAAGCTCCATGCCGAACATGGGGCTTGAACTCAAGACCCTCAGATTAAGAATTGTATGTTCTACTGACTGAGGCAGCCAGGTACCCCTTACTTACATCTTAGTTTTTTAAATCCTGTAACTGTCTTCCAAATAAAATGTAAAAACAAACTGCAATGAAGCTGATTTTTTTTTTTTTTTAGAAAACTTATTTGAAAAAAGCTACCAGAGCAAAACAAGGGTCTTGGGAACCCTTGTTCCCAAGCACATGTCTGTGTTATCTGCTATTCAGAGCCCTCTAAACTGGGCAGACACTGTGTGGCTGGGCCTTAGGTGTGCTTCCTTCTGTCAGGAAGATATTCACCATTATGATGGTCATTTTTGGCATATGGTAAAGAAAATCAAATCTAAAAATAGAAGGAGAGGAAACTCATGAGGTTTCAAGAAGGGCTCAAAGGCACAATTAAGTAAGTGGGCAAGTGGGAGTTACTCCCTCATCACATAATACAGGCTCTGGCCTTACAGGGCACTGTCACACAGAGTTAATTACAGCTGCAGTAAGCTGGTCCGATTGCAACTTCACAATTCCAATCTTGAAATGGATTTTTTTTTCTTAAGATCATTGAAATGGGATAGGTCTGCTGTGTTAAGAACTTTTTATTAAAAGTTCCCTTAAGCTGCTATAACTTGGAAGGAGAAACAAGTACTAGATGTTTGCCCATTTTGAGAAATGTCATGCTGAAAGGTGTTTGGTTTCTTTTTTCAATGTTTGAATTAACTTAACAAAATTAGTTCCCTTAGTTCTTTACATCTATCTGTCTCATTAGAATAGGCTTTTTACATCGAACTTTACGTCAGAAATCAGGGATGTACTGTATGGTGACTAACATAATATAATAAAAAAAAAACATTAAAAAAATAATAGGCTTTTTAATAGCGCGAGTCATTTCTGTCTCGTTCACTGCTATACCCCCCAGGACAGAACCCTTGTGTCCAGCTTGGATGGAGTAGGTGCTCAACAAAACTATTTACCTATCTGTAGAAAAGAGCAAGGGAGAAAAGAGGGGAGGAAGACTATTTTCTTTCCAAATTAAGGTATATATAAACAGGGTATGTATATATTTCTTCTCTTGACCACAATGCTATGTCCAATCATATTATGAAAATTAAAACATTTTGTGATATAATTTTAGGTTATCAATGAGATATCTCCCCTTTCATTAGAACAGTGTATTCAAAAAGGAAAGGAAATCCTTTCCTTTTGGTACAGAAAGATGTTTATTCTCAACTACTAGTACAATGCTTAGCAGTAGCAGCAAAGATATCCGTAATAGTTACCATCTATCAAATATCTGTTATAAGACATTGCTCATTTAGTACCTACCAGGTACCAGGCACTATGAGCTATCCATAATCCACAATTCTGTGAAGTAGGAAGGAATTTTTAACCCATTTTACAGATAAGGACACTAAGGTTCAGAGATGTTAAGATATTTTCCTGAAGTCTCACATCCAGGAATATTAGATCTGGTTTTCAAATTCACACCCACTTAATTCAGACCTGCCACATTCCACATTTGTTCAGTACACCACACCGTCTCCTTAGGAAACACTGAATAAATATTTATCCAGTTAATGTTTTTTAACAAATTCAGCTGATAATGTGATCATTTTGTTGAAATGTATCTATTTTAAAATATAGATTCTATTTTTTCAAACATACCTGGTAAACAATGAACTTCTAATCTTCATTTTTAAAAAAATGCATTACTACCTAAATGCTTTATATCCAGAATTCTCATGTTTCAAGGGATTTTTAAAATTTTTTGTGTGGCATTTTAATGAAGTATAGAAGCAAATTTGCTTTATTTGTTTAATCTGTTTGTCAAAGTAGATGGTCTTCATTGCTGCTAGGAAAATCTTACCAAGTTGTACCTTTTATATAATTTTGAGAAAATGTTTCTTCTCTTCCCCCCTCCAAGTCCAGCCATTTATTCAAAATATATGATAATTTCTCTTTTTTTTTAAAGTACTACCAACATTCAAAAGAGTGATGATAATTTCACTAATGTATACCTACCAAATATTTCAAAGTACACTTTGACCTGATGAAACTGACCCTCACAACAAATCCATTATCAGCTGAAATCACATCAATGGATGTGTACTTTATTTTAAAGACAGGAAACTTAAATCTCAGGGATGTACAGTGAGCTAGGGAGAGTCCAGATACAACCTCGGACTCCTTCGACATCCACCCAGGAATGCTGTAGCTACTTCCAGGGTGCAAAGTCCATTCTTAGTTATTCCATGGCTCCTCCATGTTACCTGGACAGTTGAGTGTATAATTAGTATACAGTCCATTCCTCGGCTGCCTGCCCAAGGCAGTTACCCATTGCAATAACACTACACTAGCACACCCAGATGATAGAAGCATTGGCCTGAGACAGAAAACTCCACAGTGCTTTGCCTTTTTTTTTTTTTTTGATGACCTAAAATAACTGCCCTCATTTCCTGAACTGCACCATCCCAAGATGTTTTCCTCTTACCTTGTACCTCTGAGCACATATTTTTAAAACAACCAAAATAACTACATTTAAGTGAAAAATCCCTTCACAGCATTCTTTATACTTCAAAGAGTATAAAATTACATATTCCCTTTGGTATAATTCAGCATTAGAATTTAATTCTGACTGAGAGATAGATCAATAATTTGGATCCTGAGGTTAATGCCTATTAACTTCAACTGTTAGTGCTGCATTTCACTTTGTTGAATTGTATCCAAAAAGCTAAGTGATAAATCACAAAATGTTTCCATATTTCTTAACACACCTCAAAGCTAAAGATGATGCAGGAAATCAACAAGCCAAAGAAAGAACTCAGTGAATCAGAAAGACTGCTATCTCTAATCTGAAAACAAGTGAGGGGAGTGGACATTGGTTAGTTCATTTCTTATTAGAAATTCTGGGTTTTTAACAACACTGAATTTTGAAAGATTCAGATTTTTCTCACATTTCTAAAAATGCATAAAGCGGGAAAACTTACTATAAAATTGGTTTCCTTTTCAAATAGCTTCAAATCTCATTTCTCTCTAAAGAGGCCACCAGGGCTATCCTGCTTAAACAGTTTGGCCCATGTTATTTTCACGTCTCAAAAGCCATCAAGTCTTTAATGAACTGATTCCAAACTGCATCAGCTGCCTCCATTCTCAGCACATGCCACAAACTACCCTGTCTTCTGCTCATGACAGTCTGTCTACACTCCCATTCCCTTTCTACCAAATTCCTTTCTGGAGTCAAAGCTTGGTTCAACTTAACTGATAAAGGATTCCCTAATTCACACAACCAATATTAAATAGTCCCACACTACCAAAACGCATTCCTACTTCTTAAGAATTTACCACCTTCTGCCTTGATTTATACTTTTTTTCCTTGAGTACCTTGAGATCAGAGACCATTTTTATTTATCTAAATGTTCTGCCACCCAGTACCTAGCACTATGGTTGTGTTTTAAAAGATAAAATTTCCCTAAACTCTGAAGTGTGATGAAAAAGTTTCACATACTTCAATTATTTTCAGATGATTTTTACATTTACATTATATTTTACATTGAAATATGTCATATAAAGAAACTGCCCCTGTGTCAACAAATCCAATCAACTGATATTTACTGAAGATTTATTATCATTGTACCTCTTCAGTATCAAATGCTGGGAGGAAGGATAGAAAGAATTATTAAAATGGTTCCTGCATTCAAAGGATACTCAGCAAGGGCCATAAAGAGATTCAGACAAATACAATGGGCTCCCAAAGGAAGAAAAGATATTTTACACTAAGCATGGTCTGGGAAAGCTTTACAGAAGAGTGAGGTTTAATCTGGACTCCAGAGAATTTAATTTCCTGACTACAGGAAATGCTATACTCAAGTAGAAGGAACTATGTGAGCAAAGGCATGGAGACAAATATGCTCAAGCAAAATAAATAATTTTTGGAAAACTAAGGAAGAGAAATTGGGTTGGACCAGACTGTAAAAATTCTTGTAGACAGAATTAGTCTTGAGACCTTGATTATTATCTAAAAGCAAGGTTAATGGGATAGTGATGGGGTAAATTATGTGGACACAAGACAAAATCTAGCCAAGAGCAGAAAGGACTCAAAACTTGAAAGATAGGAAGAGTTGGGGGATCAAAGATTCCAATACCCTTGCCTCATTCATTTTGGAAGTGCTGAATAATGTCTAGACCAGCAAACTGTTCAATCTAACAAACAGGGTAAGTAAAATTTCTTCCCCTCATATTCAATGCCTAAGCAGAGTAAATGTTCAATAAATGTTTGTGGAAGGAAGGAAAGAAGGAAAAATAAGAAAAAAAATAAAGAAGGAAGGGAGGGGGGAAGAGAGAAAAGGGAGGAATGGAGGAAGGGAGGGAGGGAGGAAGGAAGGAAAGAAGGGAGGAAGGAAGGAAGAAATAGGTAGGGAGGGAACTAGGGAGTTTTCTAAATAGTAGCAACTTAGAAGGCTATTTTTTGGACAACTAGATACTGTGAAAGACCCTAGAGTATGAAATAGTAAATAATATCATTTACTACTGTGTGCCAGGCACTGTTACACTTAATATGTATTAATTCATTTAGTCCTCACCACAACCCAAGAATTATTACAGCAAATTTATGGATACAAAAACTGAAGATCAGAGAGACAGCAAAGCACCCATAGCCAGTAAGCAGTAAAACCAGGATTTTAACTCAGACCATTTGACTCCAGACCTTGCACTTATATCTGTGAAAAGGAGGTCATGGTTTTCGTCAGCCTGTGGAGAACACATCAGACCATGGCTTCCGAATGAGTCTAGTCAGTTTCACAGAGCCACCCACCCAGCTGGAGGCCTAGATTGGTAATCTAAATTATGACTCACCACACTACTATTTTACAGTGACAGCAACAATGACCATCTGTTGCCTCATCTTTTTTTTTTATTATTATTATTATGTTCAGTTGCCTCATCTTTAAAGTAAAAATAAGAGTAACATACTTTCCTCTGCCCCCTCTAGATGAATAGTGAGGGTTAATCATATTTTAAAATAACAACTGTGCCCTTATATTTACATATCATATGATATTCTGATATTCTTATTACTAATTTAATACTATAAAAGGTATCTATCATTACAAAATGATCTCTAAATCCAAGTGTGTTACTCACATTCACATTGTATGTAACAGTACCTGCATACCCAATTAATTGCACCAAAAGTAACCATGGCATATTTAATTACCAAATTAACCTGCTTAGACTTGAAAAGGGGCAGTCCAAAAAGACATTAATCTGTCTTTTTTAAATATATAACCTCAAATAAGTGAAATAGACCAAGTGCCTTTTCACTTGGATCCATCCTTCAGTGTTCCTGAATTGGAAATTTGTCTGCAAAGGCCATAAATCCTACCCAGTCTCATAATCGCAACTTGGTAACAAAGACATTGAATGTAGCTTGTTTCTTTTTTTTTTTTTTTTTTAAGATTTTTATTTATTTATTTATTTGACAGAGAGAGAGACAGCCAGTGAGAGAGGGAACACAGGCAGGGAGAGTGGGAGAGGAAGAAGCAGGCTCCCAGCAGGGAACCTGATGTGGGGCTCGATCCCAGGACTCCGGGATCACACCCTGAGCTGAAGGCAGATGCTTAATGACTGAGCCACCCAGGTGTCCCATGAATTTAGCTTGTTTCTTAAAAAAAAAAAAAAAAGACAGTCAACCTAGTGGGTTAAAACCAATTGCTGCATCTGATAAAATGGAAATTGTTTTATAGTCATATAGCTTGTATCAAGGATTCCAAGTGATATTCAGAAGCTAATTTATCACAAATACTGACAGAAGGCAAGCTTCAACATGAAGCAGATATAACTAATTCATGCAAAAGGGGGAAAAGCCCTTCTACACAAAATTCTTAGAATAAAGCATGCAGAGCTAGAACTTGATAGCATAACACAATGCTTTCATTTAATAATGAAAGATGGAATCTTGCAGAACATGCAAAGTGAAATAAACTGAAAGGTGAAACTGCTGTCTATTTCTCTGTGCACAAACTGATGTAGAGAACCAGGACTAAGGATAAATTAATCCATTTGGAAATCTTTCATAAAAAACTCCTCTACAAAGGGAAAAAATAGACATATCCATATTCACTGTGGATAAAAACAAATCAAGTAATGTGTTCCAAAAGACTATATTATAACAAGATATGAGAATTGAAACATCTATAAAGAAGGTCATGAATTCCTTGCACCAGTGAAATCTATTTTGGAAAGGAAAATCTTCAGCTGTCAAAGATAGAATCACAGGGTTGATAAAACACCATCATCTAATATTCCAATTCCCTTCTCAGTATAATCAAGTGATCATGTGTGCTTGAATACTTCCAATATGAGGAACTCATTGCTTCTGATGCTGCATGTTCCACCTAGGGATGAGCTGGTTCTCTGTATCACCACTCAAAGCTCTAGCATTGTTCTCCTGTGACACATAAAATGAACCTAATTCTCTATGTGAAAGCCCTGAAGATAATTTCAAACAGCTATCATATGCTTTCTAAATTCTTTCTTCCCAAGACTGAATTTTCTTGGTCTCCTCACCCATTCCTTAGTGGCATACTCACTTTCTTACCTTCCTCCTCAATTGCAGCTGCCCTCCTCTTAAATGCTGAAGTCCAGGCTCAAGTCCAGGTATATACTCAGACCAGAACAGAGCTCATGCAAATCTGAAACGCCTTACTCTAATCAGTGAAATATTTTAAAGCTTTATAGATAGAGTTATTAGTCGACTAACATATACATAACTCAACTATAAATTTTCTATTGCTAAAGCAACTTACATCAGCAATGCTGATATAGCGCAATATACATTGATAATACCTTTTCCAAAATTGCCTTTAGAGTCAGTTTACCAGTAGAGAAGAAAATTAGACTCTTTGCCTCATAGTCACACTCTTGTCTGACTGTTGTATCTACTATTGTATTTTAGTATTCTACTGTTATTCTGTTCTATTTTTAAACAACAACAAAAATAATTTTGCACTGTTATTCAGCTACTATATATGACACATTTTGTTCTGGATAATTTTTGGTTTTTTGAAAAACTAAATATACCTTCAAAGCACAAAAATCTGCTACTGCAGTCAAAATAGTTTGCCATACAAGTTCAAATACAAGTTCAAAAGAAGAGCAAAAATAGTTTGAATGATGACAGTATTACCGGAATATATTTTTTTCTCAAAGTAACTGATACCAACACATTGTGATAGATATATTTTGACATGTTAAAAAATCCGCTTTAGCTTATGGTTATAGATTATACAGAACATACGGCTCAAAAGGTAAGTAGGGATGTCACAATGTCTTCATATTCCACTTTGTGCAAGGTCAAATTAGACCTTCCCTCTTGTTGCTGAATCATAAATAATTAAGTGTTTGTACATTTAACAACCTCTATAGGTCTTGTCAACTGTGTTGCACTTATTTTTTAACTTGTCTTCCCTGTTAGAGTCTAAGCTCCTTGAGGACAGAGGGTTGATTTTCATCTGTTTCACCAGCTGCTACAACAGAGCCTGGAACATAATAATAATACTTGCTAATATTTTTAATATTTACAAAAATAACTTGATAAAATTAGACAATTTATCCATACTTCTCAGTCCATCATTTTTTTTTTCAGTAGGATGAAGAAAATGGGGGGAAGAGATTATAAATCCAGATGTTACCTTAAGATGGGAGCTTAAAATGATCAGACCTATTATACCCTCAAATATAATGGTCAATGAAATGCTTCACATAGGTAAGAATACACAAACTACATGTCAACACAAATCAATAAAAATTACCAATATCATTATGAATACTTTCCAACTTCAACAGTTCAAAAGTCATTTTTTATGAAAGAAATGTTTATTATTCACATCATAAAACTAAAAGACTTTGCAGACCAACCCAATAGTGCCGAGGTAACCAAGTCTATTTATAGAATATAACTTAAAAGCAGTGAGTTTTACTATTAAATGGTTCATTGCATTTTAAAAATCATTAGCATGAACAGAAATATATTTACATAAATTACATTGTTTCTTTCAAGCTATTATTAACTAGAAGATGCATTTCAATAGATGCTGGAAAGAATTATACTATGTTCAAGTAAGTGTATAGCAAATCTTTAAGAATTCCTCCATATTAAATGTTTCATATTCTTTATTATTTGTTATTTGAGAAATACTAGATCATGAATTATTCATAATATCTAGCCAGATCTGTTACATCAGGTGTCAGATTAATCTAGGAGGTAGAAAGTGCTGAGTTTTACATGAAGTATTCATTAAACTTGGTGAACTCATTAAAGTATGTTAATTAGGTAATAGACAAAGGAACTTGGTATTTGGTAGAGATTGGGCACTGTTAATACCTTGCTTTGTGCTAATACCTTGGCTGCAGTTTTTTTTTCCCTTTAATGAGCACAGGGAAAAGCTGATTATTCCAAACGCAGAAAAAAACATCACATGTGTTACGTGTTGGAAAAATTGCCCCAGGTGACAAAAGGAAACACATACCAAAGGAACTGGCACTCTAACAAAGAGAGTATCATTTCAAAGCTTCTAAAATTTTCTTTGGTACAATATTCTGTCATAAGAAAACTTCATGTTAATTTTGATATTCTCAAAAATATTTCATTGTTACCAATTACTGCTGGTAATACGGCTTTTTTTTTTTTAATCTCAATTTAGAGCTGCCTATATCGCAAGTATATGATGCTTGTCCTTATTTATTATTTGGGGGGTTATTTTACACTGCAGTTTGAAATACCTGAGAGCATGAATGTTTATTTGTAGATAAGGAGGAAAAAAATCACAAGTAGTGTCATTTCAGTAAAATAATTTTCACAAGCAAAGTAGCTTTTCAAAGGCTAGATTAAGAGTTTTCCGCAGAAAGATCTGAATTGGAACAAAGACAAAGCAAGCATTTGGATGCTCATGACACACCAACAGACAAACTGTACAGCAGATATGGCCTCTAGGCTCCTTCTAGTTTTATCGCTCCCTCAAACCCGACTGTTTAAATCACAGGAACCAATTTTCTATGGCTCGGTGTTATATGTGAAAGTTTGCATATGCAAAACCCTTAATCTTTATTCTAAAATGGAGTTTATTCACAAAAATAAAAATAAGGATTTGGTCCTTCTTTGAGAATTAAGTATATATATGATATATTCAGTCCTTAACTGGAATCCTTAGAACCCAACATGAAAGTTGAAACCAGTATTCAAACATGCTTCATTTCTCATAGGACTTCACCTATGCTGTTTTCCCCCATTTCCTCTTCTTTCTGTGAAAAATAATTGTCACTTTGCACACAGAATTTAACTACATAAACAAAATGATTCAGCCAAGATTAGAACATTTATATCATACTTAGGGATACAGAAACACCACAGCTGGCTCCATTTAAAATACGACTCTATCCATGCCATAGCCCAGACTAAAATTTGAATTTATACCTTTGTCGTCAGATATACAGTCCTGGAAAGTAAAGGAAAATACAATAAAATAAATAAAATAACCTTTTTTGAAAAGTTAAAGTGCAAGACTATTTCCTTTATCATCAATTCCAAGTGAAAAATGTACTCATTCTAAGTAGCATTTACCAAAAGCCGCTGCTATTTTGGGATTAAATGTCTTTCATGGGATGATTTCAGTTATGCTCCTACAATTCTGCTTATAGAAATACATTCTTAAGTTTCTGAAATAATTTGCATAGGAACATCATACCAACTTTTCTAGGAGATTTAATTGTAGTATATTCATTAAAGTGAAATAAATGTCAAAATATTAAATACAATGTTTTGGTGATGTCGCTTCTTCTTAGACTGTTTCTCAAAACTTCAAAATCTCACACACACAAAAATGTTTCCATTAAGAAAACCGTGTGTAAATATAAAACCACATGAATATGAAATACAGGTCAGCTAATGGACCTAACTTTGCCTATAAAAACAACTACGTAATTTTCTGACGTTATATCAACTCACTCCCCTAAAAAATTAGAAAGACCTAAGGAGAAAAAAAATCCCCACTACATTTAGACAATAAGAAGTCAATGTTTCCCATTTATATTTTCATTTTCTTTCTAAATCCTTAATGTTCTACACAGTACATTTCAAAAGAGCAATATTTTGAAAAGGCTCTTTCAAAAGTGAACTGCAAATCTAAATGATCTAATTTGGTCTAGCAATGGGTATCATAGTCTCTAAATATACTAGGGGAGTTTATTTACACAAAGTCACTGTAAAGGAATCTATAATAGCTTCTGTAGGAATCATTATCTCTGATTACAAATTCTAAAAATGTTTTCCTATTGGTTCACTCATTAGACATCAAATATCCCGATTTTACCTTGTGAAACATTATAATTTACCAAGATTAAAACACAAATGTTATTCTGATTATTTGCTGGCCCAGGTAACTTTTAGGTATTATGTCAATAACTGCGCAGAAGTTTCAACTATTCTGTTTATTATTGCTTCATATTAACTTTTGTGACACAGTCATTGCAATAGACTGAATGTTTATGTCCCCCCAAAATTCATATGTTGCAACCTAATCCTCAATGTGAAGGTATCTGGAGGTGGGCCTTTGGGAGGTCATTTGCTCATGAAGGTGGAACTCTCATGAATGGGATTTAGTGCCCTTATGAAACATACTCCAGAGAGCTCAGGGTCCCCTTGCCAGGTGAGAACGTAGCAAAAAGACAGCTCTCTATGAACAAGGAAGCAGGCTTTCACCAGACACTGACCCTGTCAGTGTTGTGATCTTGGACTTCCCAGCTTCCAAAACTGTGAGATATAACGTTGTGTTGTTTATAAACCACCCAGTCTATAGCATTTTTGTTACAGCAGCTCAAACGGACTAAGTCATAGAGACAGCCAAAATTCTCATGTATTTTATTCAAAAAAAACAGTACTACATGCAAGATCAAAAAAAAAAAAGAATCAGAGTTAGAATTCCAGAGCTTCTTTTTCTACTTTTTCTATGTGCAATAGGCCACAGCCACTATTAAAAATATTCCCTAAATGAAGCCTAACATTTCACTAGTGCAATTAAGCAAATATAACTGAGAAATGCTCTTTAAGATCATGTTCCTTTGCCTCAAAAAAATTCTTGGTAGGTTGAAAAAAATAAGTATCTATTAACCAAAAACATATACAATAATGGAATATACAGCCTTTACATTTCTATGTAAATATCAAGGCCTCTTACTAAACCAGCAGCTGTTAACAATGTTAAAAAATTCGTATTACAGTATAGCAATAATTTGACAAGATTATGTTGTTTTATCAACATCTCTGGAAACAAACTGAAACAAAAATAAGGTACAGATAAAACAAATTTTTATTACCACTCCAATTCTGTAATACTTTCCAATAGAGATAATGCAATCATATGTTCAAAGAGTTTCCTGCTTCTTCCATACTACTACTCAGCCCCCAAGTTTCCTGGCCTCTGCCTCCTTCAACTAGTTTTATAACTTACATTTTCCTTCACTTTAAATCATCTTTGTTCATTAACAAGGATTAAGTCTGTATTCAAATATGTGAAAAGGGAGTGTTGGATTTTACATTCTAATGGGATGCAATAATCACAATATTATATCAGAACTTAACATATGGTCTTTAAAAAGGTAAAGCAAGAATCCAGAAGGAACATAAATAGTGGGAAATACTCCCTTAAAATACTTGTAGAAAAAATGGAATTCTAACACCAAGCCACCAAAGAAAAAGATGAGTGAGCGTAAGCGCAAAATAATCAAAGATAAACATTTCGTTCTTCACTTTCGTGTTTTGTGGGGTTTTTCAGGGGGAGAGGGAGCAGGATACTCCTATTTCTCTCAAATTGGTTTACTAAGTGGCTGTTTTCCACTGGAAAACTTAGTTCCAGTATTTTAAAAATTGTTTCGGTCCTTTCAGAAATGAAACAGGATATAAGTAGTTAAAATAAACTGTAATAGGGAGATCCCTAAAAGGCAAGTAAGGCCCTGTGAGCAATAACATGCATGATATTGTAGTTCTCAACTAATTTGCAAGAGCAAATGAAGAGGTTAGCAACCGGGGCTCCCACAAGGACACATAGCTAAGCAGAGGGAGCAACACATTACCAAACTACCAGGTCCACGCCTTTCTTTCCTCTAAGTTGGAAGTTAGAAACATTTTGTCAATCTCACAATCATCCTCACAAACTTCTTACTTATCATTAATATCCGCTTCAAAACATGAAAGACACTTCCAAGAAGATTTAATTAGGACATACAGAGGTAAGGATGATTTGTTGGTATAGGGACCAATAGATAACTGTGACTGAACATCTGTTCACTGGTTCGGTGCCTGCAAAAAGAAACTGGATTATAGATTTAATAAGACCAAGAGCTACATTTTAAAATATGCATATGGCTTTGAAAGATCCTATAGTGGCCAAGGCTGAAATGTACTCATTTCATTTTTTTTTTTTTAAGATTTTATTTATTTATTTGACAGAGATAGAGACAGCCAGCGAGAGAGGGAACACAAGCAGGGGGAGTGGGAGAGGAAGAAGCAGGCTCATAGCGGAGGAGCCTGATGTAGGGCTCGATCCCATAACGCCGGGATCACGCCCTGAGCCGAAGGCAGACGCTTAACCGCTGTGCCACCCAGGCGCCCCTGAAATGTACTCATTTCAATTTGAACTGCTCAAGCCTCCACCTGACTAGCAGATCGTATGGGAATCTCATGAATCATGGCTCAAGTTGTCTGAGGGGAACAATTCAGGGAAACAAGGGAATTAAGAACAAGTGGAAAGTAGTTGGTTTTTATTACTACCATTATTATATCATGTTGTAACACAGCATACATACTTTGACAGGGTAGAATAACTTCCAGTCACAGGAATTATTGGCAGATAATGTTAAAAAAACAAAACAAAACAAAACTTCCATCTCCTTAGAGAAAAATCGCTTTTAAATACAAACTACTTATAATAAATTAGAATTTTAAGGAGGCTAGAGAGCAACACTGTATTTGTCTCCTCCAAACAATGAATAAAAAGGTTTGGTTATTTTACATACAGTTTGAAAAAATGAACACTTAAGCAATGTTTTTTACTATAGGAAAAAAAACCACAATCTCTAAAGCAATTTAGATTTAATCTACCCAGAGATAAGGCAAGAGCCTAGACGGTCTCTTAGGGTCTCTTTAGCTACTATCTATATCAAGAATGTACAAACCACTCAATACACTCATATTAGGTCATAGCACTGGGAAGAAATTAAGGACTCCATAGAGTCAGGATATTATTCACTTAAAAATAATTATTAATGAATAGACTATCTCCATAAAGTATATATCTTAAGACTACTATTTTTACTTTTTATAAGTCCTGTGTTTGGCTTTATGAATATTGCAAGTTTAAATAAAATTCTGTTGCCTGAAGTAAAGTATCCCAATGTACTAAAATATTCATTTATAGTGAAAAAACATCATTTGTTGCTGAAAGCTTAAGTTTCAACACTTCTACTGCCTACTCAGTTTGGGACAAATCATGTTAGCTATGCAGTTTAAGTAATTCAATCTGCAAAATGGGAATGAAACCAGCAAATAGAAAGCCTAAAAATATTAATGAATTCCTCAGAGATCCATAAACAAATAGTGCTAAAGGGCAAAGCAGTACATTTTCAGAGGCCTTCTAAGAAAATCTCCAAGAAAATTCCACAAAGCATTTTCAAACAGAAGCTAAGTATTCACTTTCTTAAAGATTTCTACTCTGAATCTAGTCAGAAGAAAGATTTCCACCCGTTCTGTTTCACCAACATTGTCATTAAATTTTATAAATTAATAAAATATTATTCTTATTTGCCTTTCTATGCTTATACTAGAAGAGAAACAAATTAAATTAAAAGCTCCTAATGAGAAACAATAAGAAAAGAAAATTATACAATGTAAATTAAAAATTGTTAAGGCCACAATTTTGAATTGACAACATGTGATCTGGGGTGTTCCTGAAATCTTATTCATGCAATCAGAGTTTATATCTAAATTTAATTTAATAGAAATAGATACTGAAGTATTTAACAAATACACAATGTACTCTTGTCCTTACTTTCATCCAAGAGCATTGTATACTGCTTTTGACCAAATATGATAAAAGCCCTGGGCAACAATTATGCTCTCACATACTTCCTTCCACTCATTCTCACTAAAAATTCATCAATACAGAATTACACTTTTCAATTTTGGATACGCATGCCTTAGCAGATGGGACGTGCCACACAAAATGCTCAGAACAACGTCAGGAGAGGTAAAGAGAGCAGTAAATACACTGTTTGCATCAAAATGCTAGAATGCCATACAAATCCATGCTTTTTGGTTTTACCAAGACATAATTCACATACCATGTGATCACATACCATGCAATCCATTCATTTAAAGTGCACAATTCAACAGTCTTTAGTATGTTCACAGAGTTGTGCAACCATCACAACAATTACTTTCAAAACATTTTCAGCCCCCCAGAAAGAAACCCCTGTGCTTGCTAGCAGTCAATTTCCTCCCCCTGCCAACCTTCCTCCCCTCACCAGCCCTAGGCAACCACTAATCTACTTTCTGTCTCTATGGATTTGCCTAATCTGGACATTTCATATAAATGGAATCATACAATATGTGGTGTTTTGTGATTTCTTTCAATTAGCATAATATTTTCAAGGTTCATTCATGCTGTAACATGTACCAGCACCTCATTCCTCTTTATTGCCACATAATATTCCATTGTATATATATATACTACATTTCATTAAGGCATTCATCAATAGAAAAGCACTTGGATCTTTCCACTTTTTATCTATTATACATAATGTTCCCATGATCGTTCTTGTATAAGTTTTTCTGTGGGTATATGTTTTCCTTTGCAATTCCATTTTTGAATACTCATTTTAAAGAGATATATAAAAGTATTTTCTTAAACACATAGTAAAAACATTGTATTTGTAAGTAAGTGTCCCAGTACCTTTCCTTGGTGGCTATGATCAGCAATAAAAGTAATGTTCACCATACTACATGCAATTCTTGTTCCCCTTCTGTTCTGCTGTTTGACGTCAATTGAAATTACTATCCATTAAAATGATCACCAGATTCAAGTTTCAAGAGAGCAAAAGCAGGAATTTTTTCAAAAACTCTTATCTCCTGCTCTCTAAAATAAACCAAAAAAGGTATGAGCCTAATAAACAACAAGGCAAATACTACCATTTGTTTTATTCTAAATGTTTCTATTCACCTGGATTTTTCTTTAGATTGATTATTTTTTGTTTTTTACTTCTGCGTCAGGGTTCTATATCAAATCTAAAAGGTAATAGAGTCAGTCTAAATAATTCTAATGCAAAATGTAATGCATTCACAAACTAGAACTCAAATCGTAGAAGTTCTTCTTTGTTAATATTATTTATAATTGGAGACACAAAATTACATCAGTACTGTGGTAAGCAGAATCTCAGATGGCCCCCATGATTCCCACCCCGGCTATTCATATCTTTGTGTTACCTCCTCCCCTTGAGTGTGGGTAGGATCTGTAACTGCTTCTAAGCAAAGAAAAAAAAAAATGACAAAAGTGAAGGAATATAACTCCCGTGATCATGTCGTTTAGCAAAGGTGAAGGGATTTTGTACGACTAATTAAGGACCCTAATTAATAATAAGTTAATCAAAAGCAATTATTCTGGAAAAGCCTGACCTGATCAAGTGAACCCTTTAAAAGAGGATCTAGAGAGGAAAGAGTCAAGGCAGCAACACTACAGAGATGCACAATAACTTACTCTGTCCGTTGAAACACTGCTTACACATACATGCATGAGGACAAAATTCAAAAGTAGATGAATAAAAAAAGTTTTAATTTCTAAATAACCATCCATTACGTAGTATAGAGGTTACCCATTCTTTAGAGTGAAACTGAAGATACAACCAGGCACAGAAGTTTCATTCAGAGCCTGATTGGTCACCCTTCTAATATAGGGAACATTAATTAACAAACTGCCTATGATTTATGCAGGATGGAGAATATACAGTGAACATCCTTCAGCAGCCTAGCATTTATTGGCAGAGTCAGACATATACAGATAATAATATCTCATGGCATATAAGCTACAAAGAACATAAAACTAACTATATCATGGTGCAAATGAAGTAGGTATATATAATGAGGAATGAAATGGGTCCACACAAATCGACTGATGGCTATGGAACAGATTTCCAATGTCACTATGTAAAGGAAGGGGCTCACATTTATTACCTACTGTGTGCCAGCTACTCCACCAATTCTTCCCACGCAGTGCCGTATTTAATTCTCATAATCTGGTGAGTGGAGTTATTGTGTCTCTACTGTATAAATAAGAATATTTCTTATCAGAGCAATTAAGTAACTAGACCTAAGTGTACAGGGGAGTGCCAGGATTTACACTTAGATCTCTAAAACTCTACAACATACTCCTTCTCATAAGTAGTGAATGAAATAAAACTTTACATTTTGTGTATTTTTCAAAGCATTTCAAAAATATTTCAGCTTATACTAAAACACATAGTATAGCTGTTAATTCCACTTTACAGCTATGGAAACTACCAATCAGAGGTTGACATACCACTCAACTACTGAAGGAGGTACCCTTTGGATACCTGGTCTCTTACCTTTTTCACAATACCCTTCAACAACGCTTCAAGAACAGAACTGCGGGGAGAGGGGAGAAAAAGGAAAAGAAAACATATCTGTAGCTCTGATTGTAGCTGTTCTCTACAGTTAGTGGTGTAGTGATGAAGCTCCATGTTCTATAATCAAACATCTATTGACTTCCATCAGCCACTAATTTTTGTCTATGTAACAGTCTATGCTGTCCTTTCTTTCTTTGTAATCCTGAAAAAGCAGATGCAACTCACAGATACAACATCACCTGGTCACCTGAAGGATCCACTGGCATAATCCTTTGCCTTTGTCATTCTTTATTCCTCTCCAGCCTTTTGCAAAAATAACACAAATATCTGCTTGCCCCAATTTCTCTAATCTTCTCGCCCTTTCATATGCTTTTGCTAATTGCTGCACCACTCACAGCTGTTTTTAAACATTTCTCCTTCCTATTTGCTACACATTTTCCTCTAACTCCTCCTTTAAACCTCTTACACCGTTATCTTCTCCTTTTTCCCTATAGAGATTCAGATTACTCTGTTAAGAGTGCTTCGCTCTGGAAGCCCTCCTCAGTTCTCCAGGAATCCTATTATCTGTAACATAGCATTAAAATGTTTTTAACTCAGTATTTTTTCTGAACAAAAGAAAAGGAGAAGGAAACCAAAAAAGACAAATGTTTTGTTATTCAAGGACAAATGGGTTTTAGAATGTTTGAAATGGTAAATATTTCCTTAATGCCTAAATATTTACCAACAAAGCTTTTATCAAATTAATATCACTTGCTAATCTTTTCTTTGTATGCCCAAGTTGGTTCTCTACTCCCCCCATCCCCGTTATAAGTATATAATGTACAAAAGTACCGTGAACAAGGCAGCGAGCAACAACTGAAACCCTGGACGCCCAAAATACTTTTCATTGACTTGGCTCTGCACTATATGATCATCAGCAGAATCACTTCTGCCAGTACAGGTAGGTGGTGTGGTTGTGTAAAACTGTGAAAATCTAAATATATGGTAACTGTGTGACCCAGGAGGGAACAAAGGAGCACGAGGCTTGACAATAAATGATGAATTTATATTTAAAGATACTCTCCCTCTAAAGCTAATGAATAGGATTCTCCCAAACACCATGTAAGGAACTATTTGTGGAGGCTGCTTTCAGGCAGACAGGCTTGAGCAATGGAATGTAGAAAAGGCCCATCAGGGGACCCACCTCAACATATCCATAGGTCCTAACTAACCAATGGGCTACTCACAACCAGGCACAGTTGCCCAGAAAGGGAAAATTCCATGTGTGGTCAGGCTATCTCATCTTCCATCTTTAAAAGCAGCCCCCCGTCCAATGCCTCCTTGCAGACATTCTCTCCTCTGCTGCCCTGCCCCAGGCTCCCTTGCCGTGTAGTCAATAAACTTTCTCTCGCCCTCATTCTGCCTCAGGTGAATTCTTTCACCTACAGTGCCACCAGCTTCTACCCGATTGTGCCCCACATTTAGGGGCCTCTATCCAATTGAGAGACATCCCATTTAGACACCACACTACTTCCTTCACTCCTACTTATTCTCCTATTACCTATACAGGTTATAAAGTAAATTACAGCTTTTTTTATTCTAAAAACTTAAATACATCATTTTATTGTAGCTTATCACGACCTTGACATTTTAGTCACAATGCACATGGATGATTGCTGTCAAATGGAAGATGTAAAATCAAATTTTACACCTTAGACAAAAACTAACCTTTTAAATTATTAGACATAATCTCATTACTGTAATGCTATTTTCTGACGCTTAACATTATTTCATCTTTTAAAAAGTTTCAGAGCAAAAGAGGTTTCAAATTCACCTCTAATTTTTAAACATGTGTTATAAGTTTTATTTCTATCAGAACAGCATGGTCATCTACATACTCACGAACGCTTCGCCTTAGAAGTTAACTACTTATCAGACATATAGAGTCCTGTAAAGCCTTCATTTTACATGGAATCATCTACTCCGAGACAGTCTGAGTAAGAATAGATCTTAATTTGAACTAACAAAGAAGCAGCAAAAATTTAAAAAATATTAGGCATGGGGACTTGTTTTTAATTTTCAATACAGAATAAAATTTTACTTCTATGTCTATGTTTTCCTGCAAAGAACCACCTAGAGATTTATTTTCATTTCAATGTAAACAAGCACTGTAAAGGGACTTGCACTTCTGGTAATGGTGCACTAGGTAATTCAGACCAAGCCTTCCACTGATAACTCTAAAATCCTTTATATGAACTTAAAAAAATCTGGATGAACTACAACTACATCTTTTTAAAATCACAGAAGAGTTAATGAAACAGTAAGGAATTACTGGGCAAAAATGGAGTCTAAACCAAACAGGTGAGTGCAGAGTTGAGGCCACTTACTGCTCTGAGCTGTTCTGATCTGATTGAGAGGCTCAACTGTATTCCTGATAACCTCCTGGAGTTAGAGAGCGAGATCTGGAGGACTTGTGGGTATGACTGAGATGTCAAGAGACTGTAACCTAGATGTAAGGATAAACTGGAAGTAAAATAGCCTTTGCACTGACTTCGGACATGCACTGAGTTATCGGAGTGGCACAGAAAATTTCACATAGAATTAAGATCATCCAGAATTGCTGCTTCGTTGGATGCCTGGCAGTGACAGAGAAAAAAAAGATCATCTCAGAAGGATGACAACATCATCTAGACCTTAAATTATTTCTATGAATAATTTTATAAATACAATATTTAGCACATGATCAAACCTAACCAGAGAAGAGGTATAATATTATGAATAAGAACCGCCATAAATAACAGACAGAAACAGACCCACCAGTAACCCACGGAAAAGAATTATCAGGGAATGTTTTTTTAAAAAAAACTATAATTACTATGGTTATGTCAATAAAAGTAAAATGATATTTTCAGCAAGGAACTAGAACTATAAAAAGTAACATTGCATATTTACAAAAGAATCAACTAGATAGAACTAAATATGAAACCGAAATCTACCATGACTGAAACTAAGTCCTCAGTGGATGAGGGATAGGTCAGAAGAAATTATCTAGAAAACAGGATAAAGAGGCAATCTATAGAAAATACAGGAGAAAGAGTAAGGAGACATCAGATCTGGTGAGATAGTGTAACTTGAATTGGAATTCCAGGAGGACAAAAGATAAAGATAAAAGAGGCATTATTTGAAAATATAATTGCTAAGAATTTCCCAAAACTAATGCAAAGCATCAAATCACAGATTCAAGAAGCCCAAACAGACTTTGAATAAGAACAAAAGACCAAACAACTGAGAAACTTGCGAAGATGGCAAAGGAATCAGTAAACATATGTTGACACCAGAAACACAATAGAAAAGATCAACAATAATAAGATCTGGTTTTTCAAAAAGATAAACAAAACTGACATGCCTTTAGCTAGACTAAGAAAAGAGAGAAGACTCAAAATCAGAAATGGAATGAGTGGACATTACAAATGATACTACAGAAATACACAGGATCATAAGAGACTACTATAAACACTATATGACACTATATGACAATAAATTAGATAACTCAGAAGAAATGTAAACATCTGTCAAGCAGAATGACTACCTCCTAAATTAACAAGTCAATTAACATCTAAAAGCCACACATTGGTTGCAGGGAAAGAAAAAATATGTAAGAAATTATGGCATGAGCTCACCATAAATGGGGTGGGGTGGGGGAACCATGTTATTAACAAGTCAAATACTCTGTCATTTATGTCAGTTGTCCTGAGCATTATATCTTGACTCCATGTCTATTGTAACTTCCTATTTTAGTTTTTTAAGATAGCTCTTTAATTTCACAGAAAGATCTTATCTGTTCCCCATGTTAATAATCTCCAAATAATGAAAAAACTTTAACAAATTTATAAATGTCTATCTCCGTATCATATATAATAGAAAGTTGGTGTTATAATTTGATAAAACATGTTCCCAGCCAATTATTAACATTTACCCCATTGTAAAAAATAATAATAATAATAATTATAATAACTCCTATGGAATTTCTCTTCTTACTGATTCTCTTCTTACTGATCTAAGTAGATCAAATATGGGGAACATGTTATAAAATAGCTTAACTCTAGAAAAAATCTGGATACACTATGAAGCATTTTTATTTTTATAGATTTTGTATGGTATAGCAGAAAAGTAAGGAATTAACATTTGGGGATCTTTCTTATGTGCCATATAAAATACCTACAAAAACATGCAAAATGGCTATTATTAGATCTCTGTTTTTCAGACAGATAAGCTGAGGTTCAGAGTAACCTAGTTAACACAAGAGTCCTTTATCTTTCCACCATATATCCATATAGATTAACTAATTAAAAAAATAGAGGGCAACTTCGTTTACTCTACAATGCTTCAAATTTATTGTTTTTATTATCACAGCTTGCTATCCCTAGACCACGTTTTAATGACAATTAAGTAACTGAAATGGAAAGAAAATCATCAAATACGTATCTAATACCATCTGAAATGTTATATCTTAGAATCCAGCAAATTATAAATCTTTGTGAATCTGACAACATAGCATATGTTCCCCATGTTCGGAACATTATTTTTAAGACCATAACATTCTCAATTTTTATTTTAAATGAGTTTTGGTTTCCATCATGTGAAAATAAATAAACACCTATATTAACTAAGAACACCTATGCATTTCAAAATACAGCTGTATATTTATAAAGCAAAGCACACTTCAAAAAAATTCTTACAAAAGAATGTTCTAATTCTGAGGCCAAACTTTTACTGGCTTGAATATTTATCATCAAGTTGTGAATTTTTGAATGACAGGTGACTCATGCACAGAACAGTATTTCAAAGTTATCATTTTTATGCAAAAATGGTATTCAATTTTATATGAGTTATATTCTTACACATATTATTAGAATGCAATCTCAAAGGTGAAAGATTTTCAAAAACTCTGAATAAATTATTGAGTAGTGGTCACATTTGTTTTTATATATTCTACACATCCTCACATACTTAAAAACAAATAATTATATTAGTCAATAGCAACATTGTTTCCTATATTTCTTGTTTGTAGATATTTTGATTTAATTTACCAACTTTTATAAAGAGTGAACACATCATTCACTATTTCATGTTCTATCACTAAGATATAATTAGACAGTAATAAGTTGAAACAATTTTACAGAGGGACTTGCCAAAATACAAAAGAATCCTGAAAAATGAAATGTCCTCTATCACTTAAAGTTCTAAGTATTTTTAAAGCAAAATGTCAATATGTTGGAAAAATAGGTATATCTGTGTATGTTATTACTTTTGAGTTTTTTATTTTTATTTTTTTTAAAGATTTTATTTATTTATTCGACAGAGATAGAGACAGCCAGCGAGAGAGGGAACACAAGCAGGGGGAGTGGGAGAGGAAGAAGCAGGCTCATAGCGGAGGAGCCTGATGTGGGGCTCTATCCCATAATGTCAGGATCACGCCCTGAGCCGAAGGCAGACGCTTAACCGCTGTGCCACCCAGGCGCCCCTACTTCTGAGTTTTTTTAATCCATAACATATATATGTATCTTTTCCTTTAATTTGCCTCATGATCTCTCAAAACAACAGTAACAAAAAGTTATTAGGAGCCAGCCTGAAAGTTCCCAATGGCAAAAGCTGGAACAATCTGAGCAACAAAATAAGTAATATAGTATTGTATTATAACCCAGTATATAAAATAAATATACATGAGTCCATATTGATATAAATAAATGTCTCAATAAATAGATAAATGGGAGAGAAAGGATAAGTCTTTCTTAAGAAATAATTTCAAATTACATATATAAATACTTCTTCCCTCCCAGGAGGTAGAGCCTCCTCTCTTGAGTGTAGACTGGACCTAATGACTTGCTTCTAAAAACTAAAGTATGTAGGGGCGCCTGGGTGGCTCAGTCGTTAAGCATCTGCTTTCAGTTCAGGGTGTGATCTTGGTGTTCTGGAATCCAGCCCCACATCAGGCTCCTCTGCGGGAAGCCTGCTTCTTCCTCTCTCACTCCCCCTGTTCGTGTTCCCTCTCTCACTGGCTGTCTCTATCTCTGTCAAATAAATAAATAAAATCTTTTTTAAAAAATAAATTAATTAAAATTAAAAATTAAAAAAAATTAAAACTAAAGTATGTAAAGAATAAAATAGTAACTTAACCATGGAAAAATCTGGCAAGTATTATTCTAATCAAGTGATCAAGGTTAACATCATCAGTGATAAGTCATGTTGATATCATGTACCACTGACAGGATGTAATAAGAAAAGCACTTCATCTCTGTGATATTCTTCCCAAAGCCACATAATCCCAATCTAATCATAGGAAAACATCAGACAAACCCAAATTGAGGGACATTCTAGAAAATATGTGACGCATACGTTTCCAAACTATCAAAGTCATAAAAAAAAAAAAAAAAAAAAAAAAAAAAAAAAAACCAAGGACAGAGAGAGTCTCCTCAGAGTAGGCTAAGGAGACATGAACACTAAATGCCATGTGGTACCCTAGATGAGATCCCAGGACAGAAAAAGAGCATAAGTGGATAAACTGGTGCAACTTGAATAGAGTTTGCAATATAGTTGAAATTAATACATCAATGTTAATTTATTAGTTTTGACAAATGCACCACATATGATGTTAGAGGAAACACATTAGAGGAAGCTGGGTGAAGGGTATATGGAGACTCTGTATCTTTACATCTTATCTGTAAATCTAAATTTATTCCAAAATAAAAAGGTTATTTTTTTAATGTTAGGCTTGAATAATAATAAAGACAAATACATGTGTCATAACGCTACAAAAAAATGTCTAGGTTAAAGATCAAAAAAAAATTTTAGTATGATACACAAAGAAATTGTATTTTTGGGAGAAGGCACAGGTTAACAAAATATCTCATAGAACACAAAAATTGGATTAGTCAGTCTGAAGCATCATTTTCTCAGTATTTATTAAAAATTTTAATGCAAATAGACATCTCGGTACCTACTCCAGAGAACATACATAAATTTTTGACTGAGGCATTGTTTAAAAAGGGAACACATTTTGAAAACAACCTAAATGCCCATAATAGGAAATAGTTACATGAACTATGGAATATACGACAGAAGAACAATGAGGCAGATCAATCATCTAACATGCATAGATCTCTAAAACACTGCTTAAATAAAAAAAGCAGTGTATAAAGGCAATAGCATGATGTCATTTTCAGAAACACACACAATGTCATGTATTATCCATGCCTATATGCCAGGTCTGGAAGCATACTCACCAAACTGAAAAAAAGGTTAATTCTGTGGAGAATGGAGGAGTCCAGCAGTCAGTATGGTGATCAGTTGAAACCTTAGATGCTATGTTTTTTAAAAGTTCATTACATTAATCTTTTAAAGCTTGAATAATGTTTTTAAGAATATTTTTATCCTACTTATCAATTATTAGAGTCTCAGCAGTGGCAATACTCTGATAAATATCACAATCATCCCCTCAAAGTTCTTGCCAAGGAAGCACCAAGCTTATATGCAAAACTGAAATCCGCTGAGCCAAGTCCTTAACACCCAATGGCAAATACTGTGTGCCTTTGATGAATATCTGAAAGAGTAAGTGAATGAGTGAGTGAACAGACTACATAAGATAACTGTTTTGGATAATACAGTTGCAACCTCACCTGAGGAAATTATAAGGGAACTCTGCCATTTCACAGAGTAACAAAAAAATGTTAATCAAGTTAAGATGTAAGGCATTTGAGTTCTAGTCCTGGTTCTGCCATTAACTTATTTCATGATGGTCAAATGTCCAACTGAACCTGAATTTGTTGGTCACATTTTCTAAAAAATAATGCTGCCTATGCTTCTTACTTCAGAGATATATGGAAGGAGGAGGCAGAAATGACTTCATAGATAAAATAATATTTTGAAAAATGTATAGATGCTCTTGTAAAAGAGCTGAAGAGCTTTTGAAAAACAGTCATCATGCTCTTTAATTGGGTCGGTATCATTGCTCTGCCCCAAGTACTATTAGTGGGTCCATGACACTAGACCCATTGCTCTAACCCAACCATCTAATCTATATGATGTCTGGATGCTGGAAAGAAGTTTTACAATGTATGAAATCCAGAAATAGAAATTACCTTTATTCAAATTTTAAAGAAATTGAATCTAGAAAAAAACAGTTTGAAAGAGAATTACTGTAAATGTCAATAATGTCATACTAACACTTTCATTTTTAACTCAATGAACCTAGGCTTCCCTTTTTCCCTAACAAGGAAACATCTTTTTCCAGTTCTCTTAGAAAAATAAATTTATACATTTATTCCAAATTGGCTTTGAAGTTAATTTCAGGTATTAGTAAATGTCTACACTAGTTTAAAAATGCAAATTACTTTGTATTAAATGTTCTCAAACATTGATCAAATAACATCCAAAATTTCCTTTTATTATGGTCAGGTACATAAAAAATGAGACTTGTACACTGATTTAGACTATCATCTTGATTATCAATTAATATTTCAAATTCTTCACGGTTTAATCACCTCTAATTTGGACATGAAAATAAATATGTTCCTTGATAATCATCCTAACAGATGTTGAAATACCTGACATTAGTTTGTTTTATTGTTTGAAGAATTGTCACACGATTAAACGTGATAGGCTTGTAAATGTTGCTAACAACTTGATTTCAAGGGCATTTAAAGAACTACCCAGTTTCAAAGTTAAATCAGAGTAATTTGATTTCTCCAAGTGAAAGAACAACCATAATAGATTTTAAGTCTTCAATTAAGAAGATCCTGTATAATCATTCCAGAGAAAGAAAAAGTTGATTTTTAAAAAGCTGTTCTAAAATCTCTGAGCATAAAAGATATGCAACCCCTACAAAAATAGTACCTGTTTTAGAACTGTGAATAAATGAAGAAAAAGTTGGAAATTACGCTATCATAAAAGTCTTTTACCTAAGATATTGAAAATTCCAGAAACAACACATACAAAAACTGGGCAAAAGGAAGAATTTCAACAAATGTAAAATGTTTTTTTATCATAGTAGCTAGGCTTTCCATAAGCTTCTGTCAATATATTAAAGATAAAAATATCTGTGGTATTGCTTATGTTTGATTTTGATGGAACTAATTTAAATTACAAGGGAGAAAGCATTTGCTAGCTAAAATTTTGCAGCATTATCAGCAGTGCTGATTACAAAATATATATTTACTTATTTAGACATTTGAAAACATATCTTCCAATCTCTTCTGATTCCCACATAGAACTTTCAAATCAGTTAATGGTTTGTAAAAGTATGAATTTGAGCTCTCATGTGTATACAGAGACTTCCACATTACCTGGAATTATAATGAGAAAACTATTAATTTAGCCTAATGTTTTCTGCTTCACAACATCAATATATTTCTCATATATTTTTGATGCAAAATTCACACTGATAAAAACAAGTAAAAGAGAAATTTTTGCTTTTTTTTTTAATTTTTGCACCCTAAGAGTCAATCTGGCTTAAAGGAATTATTAAATCTAACTGCTAAAACCAAAGAACATCACAAAGAAATGTAGCTAGTGTTTAATGGGATTAAGCCAAGGGGTCTAAACAGAGAGTACTCTAAATTTTCATGATAAGCCATTACCATGCAGTCAAAATCCATACTTTTTTTTTTTTTAACTCAACACACCTTTTATGGAGTACCTCTACTATAAGCCAGGTCATATATCAGGCACTAGGGATACAGACATGATTCAGACACAGTCTAGTGTGGGAGACAGACTCATGCCCAACTAATTATAAAATGCATTGCTAGCTGATTCTGAACTTAACTCTAATGGAAATTTAATCAATTTATCTGCTTAGCCACATTATAAACAGATCATAGAAATTACATGGACTTTCCAAAAAAAGCCACTAGCACTAGAAATGAGTTTATAAAACTAGAAGTTTTATAAAATTTTGGGCAATAGCTAAATTTTGCATATAGTTAACTCTTATATTCAGTGGAAATTTAAGCTTCTGTTGAACTTTTTAAAAAGCTTGATTCAATTCACAGAACAGTCACATACATTAATAGAAGTTCTCTCTATTGAATTGTATTATCACCTTTTCCTTAGGCTATTTCCTTTCCCTCTTCCAAAGGTAAATGCTTCCTACTATTAAAGGGTGTTTTATATATAATTCAGGTGAACAAAAATGAGTAAGATTTAAAAAGTTTCCAAACACATTCTCTGCATTTGATAAATGTTCATTGCTCTTTATTTTGACTGTCTCTCAGATTTATGTAAAATCCCCTTACTTGGTTTTCAATTTGAATGTTCAGCCAAAACTAAATTCTTTGAGAATACTACATTTTCTAAAATCTTAACTTCTTGAAAATATAGCCAAGTCCAAACAATACACTGTTTTCTTGTGCAGGCTTTATCCAAAATAATCAAAGGTGAACTCTTCTATCTGTATTCATATAACATAAAACCACTGCAGTGGCTTATCAGAAAGGAATATGTGATTAGAAAGTCAGAACAACATAAAATAATCACCAATCTACTTGTGAAAGGCTGGGGGGAAAAATCAGGGGGAGGCTAATCAGAACTATATGTTGTTTTCCCTATACATATTCTCTTTCTTAAGTTTTGTTTATACATATATGTTAGCTATAGTCAAATATTATCACAAGTTGCGTGTTATAAAAAAAATAGTACAGGTATATCTGCAATTTTTAATAAAATTTCCATCAAAGCCCATAGTTTCATGGGAGCATATAAAACTAAGAGAGAAAAAGTTACTGGGAATTGCCAAACTCCTTCCTATACATGGATGTAGATAAAGTGGGATGGTCACACTTAGCCTGACAGGTACTCTTTCTCCATTTCCTTCTGAAAGAGAATTTATAGATTAATATAGGATATCCCTTTGTTCTGTGTTTTTGTGGATTCTAGTTTTGTCTACTTGGCATCCATTCATCACAGGGCCACATATAGTAACTTTATTTTCCTATTTTCGATATTACTGATGATCTGGCATTTGGGGCCTTACAGACCCAGGGAGAGACTAGTCCTTTCGAGGCTAGCTAAATCCCAAAGATAACTAACAACTTGCCTACAAATATACTTTTCATATACAAACCAACCAATCCCAAATCTATACCACCAACTTCCTCCTCATCTAACTCACACAACCAAATCAATAATTCTGCCCTAAACCATCCCAGGGCCAGGTACCAGGCAACCAGAGACCACCTCTACAGCCCAAAGCCCACCAGAATTATTTAAACTCGACAATTCCAAACTGTTTACCCTGCCTTGCCTTGCCTTGTCTTTCCGTATAAAGGTTCTGGTCTGAACTTTTCCTTGCTCCTGTCCTCTGTCAATATGACCAAAAGCTAGCGCTTCCCTTCCTCTGCATAGCACGTAGCAAATCCCTCTCCAGAGACTTGCCGGTGTAACATAGCTTTTCTGAGCCTCTCCCATGTTATTCTGCAAAACTAAAACTTTGTACCTTTGACCCACACCTCCCCATTTCCTCTTCTCCCCATCCCCTAGCAACCACTCTTCTATTCTCTGCTTCTGTGTGTTTGACTACTTTAGATTCCACATATATGTGAGATCATGCAGTATTTGTCTTTCTGTGTCTGGCTTATTTCACTTAGCATAATGTCCTCCTCAATTGTTTCTAAGTATTCAATTATTACTTCTGAAAATCAAATGGTCTCTAACTCTCTCATGCCTAATCACTTTTGTGAAACGTTAGATGGATTAAGATCCATCTGTCCTTATCTTATTGTAACCTCATTGTCATTTCAAATTGTAGTCCGAAAAGCCCCCCAAATCTTTAATAAATTTTATTTGTTTAGTGTGTGTGTTTGTTTTGTCTTTGAAGAATGGTTGCTAAGGATGGAAGTTTTTGTTTTCCTCCGCCTCTCCTGTGTCTCTTTTTGTGGCCACAACTGGCTGACCATCTCATAAAAGGCCACAGCATAGTGAAACTATTTACTTAAAAAGATAATCTGAATTATCTTTGAGTCTTATTTATTTGTACTGGTCTTATTCTCCCTTTTTCATGGATCATCTGCACAAAGACATTATTATCAAAACAGTGCAAAATGTCTCTTAAGTCCATGATTGGCACGTTTTACAGTACCTTCTTATGTAGGTGGAATTTTTGCTGCATTTCTTAAAAGACAGAAAAGCTACTTGTTTACCTCCTCCATTCGCATCTAATAGGAAGGCTGCCATAAAGGCAATTAATGTAACTGAATCAATTAAAATTTTAGATTAATTAAAATATATGAACCGTTCACATATTAATATTTGTATTAAAGTTCAATTGCATTTTGTGAAGCACTCTTGCTTCTTGCTTTCTAAATATGCAGGTACTTTTTGAGATAAATATAAATACGTGTTTATAAATTATTGAAACATAATTACCAAATTATTATTTTATGGAATAATCTGTAATTCAATAAACTTTTGAAGCCTTTTCTTTCCCTTTTCAAGATATTTTCAGAACCAAGAGAAACACCAGGAAAGTATATTTTTCCAAGAAAAATTGATTCTAATGTCAAAAGTTTCAATGTAACCATGAAAGTTAGGTAGTAGAAGTCATTCTAAAGGATTTGACCTATTTGAAATCAAGAGAGCTACTGAGCTAACTATATACTTTGCAATGAGCTATATCACTATCTTAGGGAATCAAAGATATAAGCCCTTTTTTAACCTGTGCCAGATCATGCAACCATTTCTAAAGATGGGAGAAATCTGTTTAGATGAGAAAGCCATATAATTCAGTATTCCTAGTCGAAGAAATATAAGGAAGTTTAAGTATGTAAAAAGAAATGGAATAATATTTTTAAATCATGAAAGGGAATAAGTGAAATTATCAGCTACTTGAAATAATTTTGTGAAAGGCTGATCTTTTCAAAGCTGGGCTCATGGTTGATTCAGCATGTTTTAAATGGATATACCATAGTTAGAATTTCCTGAATTATGAGAAATCATCACTGATCTTTTAAATGGACAGCACTGATATTAAGTTCATCATTTCTGCATTTTTGTCCTCATAAAGATTTGATAAAATATTATATTACCCTATGTTACAGAAATGGTCTGCACTGGAAATTCCATCTCCTTTATTAAACTGGCACTAGTATCTAACAGTTTCTGATATCAAGCTAAGAGAGCACATCTTCAAGACTTGTTGTTGTTTAGCTCTTACGATAACCATTTATGTTAAAGACTAAATAGAGAGTATAGCTTACAATGCCAAGACAAATGTAAAACAATTACTGGTGTACAACTGTTTACTAAATTATTCGAATTAAAGTAGAATAACCTTAATCTCAGCTCTTAACAATTAATTGTATTTTTCAAGCCACATAAAGATAAAAAGAATTACTAAATCAGAGAGTTATGAGCACAGTCCAAATCATCATGTTATTTAAGTAACAACACATAGGAGGGTCTAAGAATTTTACTTCTGTCAAGTTTGTCATCAGGATCCTCAGATACTTCTTCAACATGGTTTTGGTGACATGAGAAGTCCTGGATAGTTCAAATAAGAATGACAGTCTCTTCATAAGGAGTGATAAAGATGAAAGCGCTGTACATAAGAATCATCTTAATGCAACAAATAAAACCTGAGTGTCTATCATAAACTAATAATCAGTAAGGCTGAGAAACAGGACAAGACACTGAAACACCTTGTGAATTGCACCTCTCTGAACTTCATTCTTTAAAAAAACCTTTCTTTTAAAGAATGTCTGTGGTTTTGAAGAAGCAGGGGAACGATTTCATTATTCAAAGATGACTAAAAATTTTCATGGCCAAAATGGTATCTAGTATGGATCTGTAATGATGGGCTAGAGTTTCATACCTTCACTGTACAAAAGAGCCCTGTATAAAAAAAAGATAAGCTAGTAACTATAAGCAGCATTTCGGTAATAATTTGAGTAAGGTGAACAAACCAAAGAGTTTTCCAAATAGTTCAACAGCCTTCCGAACTGTGATTTAAAAAAAAAAAAAAAAAAAAAACTTCATAGAGAAACACTACCTATAGTAAAGTTGGAAATGGAATACAAAAGAAAGTGTTAGCAAATGTTGCCAATTTTCAATGTTTTAAAAATACCTGTGAGGCTTTTAGTGGAAATAGAAACTGGTTATATAATATTTCTGGAAGGAATTTTGGCAATATTTATACACAGACTCAAAAATTAGCCTACTAGCTCCTTGAAGAAATGACCGATTCCAGGGCTGAGGCAGAGAAAATACAAGATGACCCAGGAAAATCTTAGTGCCAGACATTAAGGAAGCACTCAAAAAAGAATAAGAGCATGTTGAAAGGATGAGAGCCAGTTGAAGGAGCTCCTAATGTCCAAAGACGAAAACATTTGAGCAACAAAATTGGAAGTGAGAATGTTAGAATATGGCCCATAGAATAAAATAAGTAGCTCTGAGTCCATTCTGAAATGAGCTATTAAATGAATAAATGGAGGATAAGTGACAGCTCCTCGCTACAGAAAAATCCTAATTTCTGAATGCAAAAAGAATGAAACAGGAAATCACCAATAGGCAAATGCCACCATAATAAATAAATAATAAGCAGGAAATAGTCACTGATGAATGCTAAAATTTGTGGGCAAAAGGTTGAGGAAAAAATAGGACATTTGCAATGGTCTTCAAGTATCTCCCCCAAGATATTCATTATTACAAAGGGGAGTTTTTAATTTTACAGTCAAAAACCCAGCAGAGACCTCCATAATCAAGGTTAACATCCCCCAAAATAACATCATCTATCCCCCTGATATAACTCATTGAGAAGGAAACATAGCTTCAGTCGTATTCTCTTTCTTTTTTTTAAGGTTTTTAATCTATTTATTCGAGAGACAGAGAATGAGCAAGTGAGAGAACACAAGCTGGAGGAGGGGCAGAGGGAGAGGAAGAAGCAGGCTTCCCACTGAGCAAGTAGCCCAATGTGGGGCTCGATCCCAAGGCCCTGGGATCATGACCTGAGCTGAAAGCAGTCGCTTAACCAACTGAACTACCCATACGCCCTGCTTCAGTGGTATTCTTGACAATAAATGCATGACCCCAATCTCATAATGAGACCCTCACAAACACAAATGGAGAGATAATCTACCAAAAAAAAAAAAAAAGCCCTGTACACTTCAAGAGTGTCAAGGTTATGAAAGATAGGGGAAAACTGAATAACTCACAAATTGAGATGATAAAAGAGACATGACACCTGAACACAAAATGGGATCCTGGAACAGAAAAATGACATTGGTCCTTTGATATCCTAACAAATATTGTGGTTTATTTAATAGAATTGTACTAACGTTCATTTCCTTTTGATTATTAACTATAGTTATATAAGATGTTAATATTATGGCAAAGTGAATGAAAGATATATGGGAACTCTGCACTATTTTTGCAATTATTGTGTAAATGCAAAATTTATCTCAAAATAAGAAGCTAAAAAATAACAAAATGAATGTTTTCTTTTATATTTGCTTTTCTATGTTTTCTAACCTACTCTAAAAAATAAGTGTTAAATTTTAGAATTAGGAAAAATGTATTTTATTATACTTACACCAGATTATATTATTGGCTTGCATCTTACTACTGTCAAATGGATAAATCAAGTTATTGACTAAGCATTATTAAATCAATAATTCGTTATTGAATTAACTATGCATATTGGGTATAAAAATCTTCAGTGCAATTATTTTCAATCAAAGGAGAATAATACTCCAGTAGTCATACCAATGATAGCTATCATTTTTGAATAATTACTCCAAACAGTATAACTCATATGTAAATGTATATACATAAGTATGTACATTATACGTACATAATTCATTGATTTTCATGAGCCTGTGAGGTAGATATTATTATTGTTATTATTCCTATTTTATAGGTAAGAAAAATGAGGCTTTGAACAGCTGGGAAACTTGCCAAAGCTGGCATACACACTTAATTGGAACAGTTAGAATGGTCTGACTCCAAAGTTTAAGCTCTTGACAACTGATGTCTACTAGGGCTGCTGCTTAATATATTACCCATGATATGTTTAAGAAGGACTTGCTTGCACTTGGCTCTGTTAGAGAGTAGCACAAAATTATGTGAAATAGACTCTGCTTTTAAGAATCTAGAACTCTAATTAAGGAAACAAGTTATATGTATGTGTATTTATATATGAGTAAAAGTAATTTTATATACACATATAAATTGCAAAGTGATATGTAATATGTAACAAATGCTAAATGAGTAAAATGAGCAGTAAGCAATTTTGTAATACATTATGATCTATAAAAAATAGCTCTCTGTATTTTTTTTTTTGCAAGATTTAGTCTTCTAGGATTCCCACAGCTAAAACAATTCAGACATACTATAAGTTTTCAGTTAATTTTTTAAGGTAAATATTCTCAAACTTTAGTGTACACAAGAATCACCCAGGGAGTTTTTATATTTCTTGTTTATTGGCACCACCTCCTCGATATTCAAGTTTTCAAGTTTGAGTAAGGCCCAGAACTTGCATTTTTCATGAACCCTCCTAATGATTCTGATGCAGGTGCTTCTTGAGTTTAAAGTTTCAGTAACAATCCCTTTGTTTAGGAGGAAAAAGAAATATCTCCTGGAAGTGCTTTGTAAAATTATATAATACCAGATTTTTTGGCAGGCATTTATATCCTAACATTATTCATTAATAAAACACGGAGTACATGTTGTCCACTTAAGTAACAAATTAAATTATACATTAGGTCTATGTCTTGATGTCTACATGTTTTTCCATTTTTTAACCACAATCTTGTCTCTGAGCAAATCAGAAGAGTTTGGATAGGTTTATTCCAAGAGCAGCTTAAATATCAGCAGAACAATCACCTCTGTACTTATGAAAGGAACAGAGTGAATCTAACAATAATGAAATGTGCTTCATCAGCAGAGCTGTTTTGATTCCATCTGGTAGTTGTTATATACCTAACTACTTTTTATGGCACTTGCTTTCTGGAATGTGACTAGGTTATCATCTTTGATATCGAAGACCCATTAATCAAAATAAAGTCTTTAGGGAGCAGTCACCTTCTCTAAATAATTTTGTTTCTCAGGATAAGCAAGAAAAAGCATAGGTACAAATAAATGTTGGAGGCACTCCAGCAACCTAACACATTCAATATGCAATGGGGAAAATTCTTCTTAAAATAAACTGCTTATTAGATCCCTGAGCGTAATTTTCATGAAAAATAATCAAGTCTTGATACTGATGTAAGAGCTTTATCATTAAGTCAAAACCATAAATTTCTTGGCTATAATACATTATCACTCTATCCCACTCAATCCCATAGATTAATTACTATTTCCATTCTCTTGGAAAACATCTGGAGTCCGGAACTATTTGGAAATGGCCTACGCTTAACATAGGAACTTGTATGTAAATGGCATCCAGAAATTTTTCTGTCATCCTTGATATAGTACATAGAAGTCCTCACTAAAAAAATTAAAACTACAAAACATTGCCATAAGAAATTAAAGATCTAAATACATAGATGTGTTTTGGAAGACTCAACATTGCCAAGATGGCAATTATTCCAAATTGAGTTGTAAATTTAAAACAATCCCTATCAAAATCTTTGCAGGTTTTTTGTAGAAATCAATAAGTAGATCCTAAAATTCATATGGAAATGCAAAGAATCTAAAATAACCCAAACAATCTAGAAAAAGAAGAACAAAGATGAAGAACTTAATCACTACTCTATTTCAAATTTCACTATGAAACCTCAATAATCAAGACAATGTGGTATTAGGGTAAGGAAATGCACATAGATAAACAGAACAGAACTCAGAGCCCAGAAAAAATGACCTTCTATTGATAGTTACTTTCAAAAAAGCTGGCAAGAAAATTCAATGAAAAAAGGTGGCCTTTTCCACAAATGGTGCTTGGGTAACTGGATATATATATGCAAAGAATTTAGACTCTAACTTCACACCATACACAAAAAATTAACTCAAAACAGATCATTGATCGACACGTAAGAACTGAAACTATAAAACTCCTAGAAAAAAACATACAATAAAAATCTTTGTGAGCCTAGTTTAGGCAGAGTTCTTAAATTCAATACCAAAAGCGCAATCTGTAAAAGAAAAAAAATGATAAATTGCACTTTGTCAAAATTAAAAACTTTTGTATTCCAAAAGTCACCATTAAGAAAGTTAAGACAAGGCCAGACAGTGAGAAAATATTTGCAAATCATATTTCAGACAAGGAAGTTGTATCCAATATATATACAGATATTTATATATAAAAGAAAACTCCTGTAAGTCAAGAAGATATCAAATAACCAATTTGAAAATGAACAAAATATTTTAATAGACATTTCATCAAAAAAGATATATAAATGGCTAATAAGCACATAAAAAGATATTCAACATCATTAGTGCTATAGACTGAATGTTTGTGTTTCCCCAAAATTCATATATTGGAACCAAGCCCTCAAATTCACGGTATTAGAAGGTAGGAACTTCAGGCAGGTCTTTTATGAAAGAGGTCCCAGGGAGCTCTCCTCCCCTTCTGCCATGTGAGAACACTGCTGAAAGATGGCCATCTATAAACCAGGAATGGGCTCTCACCAGATACCAAACCTGCTGCTCTTTGATCTTGGATTTCCTAGCCTCCAGAACTGTGCAAAATAAATTTTTATAGTTAATAAACCACCTAGTCTATGGTATTTTGTTACAGTAACCAAAATGGACTAAGACAATTACTCATGATGAAAATGCAAATCAAAATCACAACAGCAGGGGTGCCTGGGTGGCTCAGTCCTTAAGCGTCTGCCTTCGGCTCAGGGCGTGATCCCACAGTTCTGGGATCGAGCCCCACATCGGGCTCCTCCACTGGGAGCCTGCTTCTCCCTCTCCCACTCCCCCTGCTTGTGTTCCCTCTCTCGCTGGCTGTCTCTCTCTCTCTGTCATATAAATAAATAAAATCTTTAAAAAAAAAAAAAATCACGACAGCATACCACTTCGCACTCATTAAAATGACCAGTCAAAAAGACAGACAATATCAAGTGTGGGCAAAATGTGGAGAAACCAAAACCCTTATATGATGGTACAGCTGGTACATGTAAAATGGCACAACCTAACTGAAAAAGAGTCTCGCAATTTCTCTAAACATTATACGTAAACTCATTATATGATCCAGTAATTCCACTCATAGGACTCCACCCAAGAAAAATGTAAATATATGTCCACACGGAGATATACACATGAAAATTTATAACAGCATCATTTATAATAGCTTAAAGTTAGAAACCATACAAATGACCCAACTCTCAATAAACAAAATGTCATCCATACAATGTAATACTTTTCAGCAATAAAAAGGAACAGACTTCTGATACATGCTACAACATGAATGGACGTCAAGAATGGTTCACTTAAGTGAAAATAGCCAGATGCAAAATACTGCCTATTGTACAATTCCACTTATGTTAAATGTCCAGAAAGGGCAAATCTACAGAGACAAAAAGCAAAGTAGCAAAATGTAGATTAATTATTGCCTAGGGTAAGAAGTGGATGTGAACTACATGTGGGCTGGAGAAAGCTTTTTGGGACAATGAAATGTTCTAAAATGGATTGCAGTGATGATTACTCAGCTCTGTAAATTTACTGACAATCATTGAATTGTACATTTACAATGGGGAAATTTTAGATAAATAAATTATGTATATGTATATAGTATATGCATTTACTACGATATGTAAAAAAATCTCCTTAAGCAACATAAAAGCTTAGGAGAAACATACTTTGAAAATCACTATAAAATGATTGATAATGAATCGATGCTTTCCTTGGAGTTTGACTTATAGTCTATAGTAACATAATACTACATGAGGCTAAACTAACAATGGCCTTAAAAAAATGTTGGTAACAGAAAGTGAGGTATAATGGGAAAAAAAGGTATTTTCCTAGAAATGTAGTTGTTTTGATGTTCCTTATGTTCAAATTTAAAGTATATCAAGAGAAAGTTCAGAAAAATGATTTGGAGAAAAAAAAAAAAACAATAATTTGACCCAAGTTAAATAGTTCTCTTCCTCTCTCGTACGTAGGATATGCTATATACTCTCTTAACTTAGCTTTGAAGATATATTCCAAAAGACCTCTAGGTCTGCAAATAGTTCACTGAAACCCTGACCAACCCCAACATTGTCTTGACAAAAAGAATAAATTTTATGGTAGAGACTATTTGGGTGTGTGTGCATGTGTGCACGTGCATGCATATATGTATGTGCGCATTATAAATTTTCATGAATATTCCACTTGCCCTTTTCTTCATCTATATAAATATGACTTATATAAGAATTGTTTAGATCCTCAACTTCTTCCCTCTTACAATAATGATTAAACAATAACTTACATTTTTTGCAATATTTTTTAGGTAAAATTCGACATTTTGCAGTATATAATTTCACAGTATAATTCACAATGTTATACAAACATCACCACTATGTAACTCCAAAATATTTCCATCACTCAAAAAAGAAACCAAATAGATGTTAGCAATCACTCCCCAATTTTGTCCCAGGCCCTGGCAACCACTAATCTAGTCCCTAAGGATTTGCTTATTCTGAAGTTTTCAAATAAATGGACTCAAGCATTATGTGGCCTGTGGTACCTTACGTTTTATAACATCTTATATCATAGTACTTTCACTTTTGAAGAGGTAGATGAGAAAGCACATTTTATAATGGTATTCCTTTTATTTTTTCATTGGCTCTAATTAAAAAGAAGAGAGTCACTTTTTAAGTAGATGCAATATTTTCAAATCCTAGCTCAGTACTTATTAGCTATGTGAACCTGGGTAACTTACTCAATTTTCTGGATAACATTAGCAACTTCTCAGGATCCTCATGAAGACTAGAGATGTCTGTGCTTAGTGTGAGCCTAAGACAATACCTATTATTACTTCATAAAGATTGTCTAATTACCATCATCATTTTAATCTGGCACTCAGATATTTACTCTATGCTGGAAGAGGGACTATACAGGGACGCCTGGATGGCTCAGTTGGTTAAGCACCTGCCTTCAGCTCAGGTCATGAACCCAGGGTGAGTCTGCTTCTCCCTCTCCCTCTGCCTGCTGCTCTGCCTACTTGTGCTCTCTNTTTCCCTCTCTGTCAAATAAATAAATTAAATATTTTTTAAAAATAGAAGAGGGACTATACAAAGGTGGAAAAAATCAAGAAATTTGGATTCTAGGCCAAGCTCTGCCATTAACTAGTATAAGCAGAATGCCCTTAAATACATCTTCTTACCTCTTTGGTGTCCAGTTTCACCACGGGTAAATTAAGGAGTTAGTCCAAAATACGTAACTGAGCTCTATAGTCCTTTTCTGACCAAAACATTTATGATTCCATAAAATAGTTGCATTTAATACTAGTTATTCCCTTTTTCTAAATAAGAGCAACATACCCCAAGGAGTATCTGAAACAATTCTTTTAAGTGAGACAATATATTAGAACTTTAATTTACATTTATTTTATCTGAAAATAAATAAAACTTAACTAATATTACTATATAGATTGAAAGTGGTATCCTCACAGAAAGCCAAATGATTAAGTGTCATGTATCCTATGAGGTGTGAGAAGGGAGGGGCAGAGTTTCTCTACACAGAAGTGCTGAGAGTGGCACCCACATTTCCCCATTCACGTGAAGCAACTTGCAATGCACTGTAGTCTGTCTATGCCTAGTTTAGACTTCTGAAGCAACCATCCTCCCAAGGTTAGAAAGAAATGATACCTTGGAAATGTGATTTTTTTTTTTTTTTGGTCGTGCTTACTGACTCTATTTGAGTTCCAGACCCTTGTGCCAATATTTTCTAATTCTCCATCAAAAACTATCTCACTTCCTCATCTGACCTCAATATTTTTAGCATAAACTTAATACTTGTAGGCTTTAGACTCTACCACTCATTTAGCAACATTAGCATCTTATACATATGTTTATTTCCATACTCACCATTGTAGAGTAATAATTCAAGTTATAAGGGGAAAAGGAGAATTGATTTCTTATACCGCATCTTGCTTCCTATGTATTACCATGAGAGTAGTTTTCTTTAAATTAGTATTGTAATCTAAATTACAATTTAAGTAAAATAAAAAAACCAATATTACTTAACCAACTTATGTATTCTTTTTGTTACTTTGACATTTTAGTCCCATTTCCTTTTCCCTAATTTAATAATATAGAAGATTTTCCATAACTTTTTTTCACAAATAAAGCAATAAACTAGGACATTTGGAAATCTATAATTAGCATTTTAAAATGTGCTATATTCCACCATCTATTCTATACCAACAAATTACCTTTAAAAAATGGTCTTTACTCTAGTTCCATACCTCAGGGCAGTTTTATAAGCAAGTTCAACTTAAAATAAGTTCCTTTTAGGACAGCAGAATTTTAGAAGGGATCCAACATGGAACCACTACAATATCACCCAAAATTAAATGTCATGAGATAAAAATATTTGTTATAAAAATATTCTCCTAGAAGTCTCTTCCATGGTCTAGTAATTTAAAGATTGTCGGGTTATTCCTAGAAGCAAACTCAACTCTGAATGTCAATGAAAAACTTGAAGTCCTATGCAATATCCTAAATTTCCGGCTTCATACTTTCAAAAGATTAATTCTATCTTTACTAAAGTGATATCACCATCATGACTGACATATAGTCACCATATCCACCCATGTCAAACAGCTTATAGCAATGATTAAATATTTGAGGAAAAAACAGTTTTTCTCAACAAGTTAAATTAAGCTCTATCTCTAGACTAGCTGGATTGTGAGGTCCATGTGGACAGGGTTTTTGTCCATCTTGTTCAGTGCTGTACTCTCAGCCCCAAGAATATGTTTGGCCAATAATAGGCTGTTAATAAATGAAGGAATCTCTGAACTCAGCTTGATCCATAGCTTCAGGTGCTATCAAGGCCAGACTGTATTCTGGGCCTAGAAGAGCGGAACATCCTAACCCTTAGAGTGACAAGGGCCTATAAAATGCAAAGGTGCCTCGCCCCGCAAAAGAAAATTATCTTTAAAGCTTCCTATGGGGGACTGAGGGAAAAAAGGAAACATGTCAGGACCTCCTCCACTCATACCCTTAAAATGTACTTCATATACACTACATGAAGGTAAACTTTGGAGGCTTAAAAAGAATCTTTTTCTTCCTTTTCTCTCCATTAGCAGCTAACTTTTATTGAGAACTTACTAAGTGACAGATACTTCACATAGACTCTTTGGTTCACTCCTTACAAAACCCAAGAGATAAGTACCATTCTCTTCCCATTTTTCAGTTGAAGAAACTAAGGCTTATCACTTCCCTGAGATCACAGAGCATATAAATAGCAGTGCTGAGACCTACTAGACTGTTTTTAAATACTATGCCATATTGCCTGTTACATAATTATTTGCAAAGTCATCTGATTAATTTTCTAAAACATAGTCCAAAGCTATTTCTTCCTTTCTTTTCCAAGTATAAAAACTCCAGTCCAGGATCTGATTATGATAAGCCTGATTACTAATGTAATGTTAAAAAAAAAAAAAGTGCTTTTTTTCTGAACTAGTTTTAGAAGACCTATATTCTAGTCCTGGCTTCAATACTGTGTGACCTTAGACATGTTATTTCAACTCCCTGTGCCTCAATTTCTCATTTTTAAAATTAAAATAATAAAATCTGCTTTACTTAACATGATTGTTTTGAAAACTAAAAAAAGGGGGGGCATAAAAGCAATTGGAAAAGCTGAAAATACTACATAAATATAAAAGTTGGCCAGTAATTCAGCATTCTTTTTAGCCTCTCAAGTTTATTTTTCATATAATGAACTGCTAGCATGATCTTCTTTTGCCATTAAGCTATGTAACTAGGTAACTACTCTGTACTGGCCATTATCCACATATATGCAAACTCTGGCCCTTCAAAAATTTCCATCATACTGATTATAAACCTTCTTTTCTAGCCACACTTGTATTTGCTCTGTTCCCTTAAGCCACACACTGATTGCCCATCTAGCTCAGTAGTGTTATCCCCTTTTAAATTCCTCCAGTTAATCCTCATTTCGTCCAGAACCCTTTAAGTGTTCCCTTCAAGTGACGACTCATATGCCACATCAAGCTGACTTCAGCCTGTTTTTCTAGGACAACTTCCAAACCCCTTGCCCCTAAAACGGGTTTTTTCCCTGTATCTTAACCTTTCTTAAATCTCCACCCCTCAATATCTATGTATAGTTCCTTCCTTTTATCCAAGGAATGATAGTTCTCTGATATTCTTGCCATTCATTATTCTGAGTACCCACAGAACCCTGATTTATTTATCTATTCAAGTTTGGGAAGATGGACAAATCTTCTACTCTCATGTTTATAAAACAACTCTACTTTGATCCATAAGGAAATGTCTCTACTTTTAAGCAGGAGGGATAATTGATTTGCTTCCTTTTTTCCCTCACTGCCCCTGCTCTTTATTTAGGCTCCATTCGTGGTGGTGATGCCTGCATTCTTCCCATCCTCCTGCTCCCTCCCGGCCAAAATCTAGCGTCCTGAGGAGAACGGAGCATGCTCAGTAGCCACAGCCAATTCCGGATGCAAACTGGCATCTTTTGCAGATTTTAAGCCCAGCAGGAGAGGTAAGGCCCTAAAAATACAATAGCCCAGAATTTGCCCACTTCCCCTGAGGTATCATTTGATGTAAAGATGTGTTCAAAGCCTAGGAACGGACTTGCAAATGGACAGCCTGCTGCCAGTGCCTAGTCTGAAAGGTGGGTCACCAACCTGAGTAACAGAGAGCTGAGAACAGCCCCTCTTCCTGGTTTGGTGCAGGGAGGAGATTTCTGCTGTTCTGAGCTGTGACAGTGCTGATAGATGGCTGGAAGCTTACATTTGGCATCTCTGTTGCGTCAAGAAAATACTGTTGTTGTTGTTGTTGTTGTTTTTCTTTTTTTCTTTGAACACAGCAACATCAGCTGCTCCAGACTGAGAAAGATGTTGCCTGAAGAGCTACAAAGTCTGTGAGCCAGCCAGAGAGATTGTGGAGAGGATAGGCAAAACAACTACTTACCCAGGAATTACATCTAGGGAGGTGTCTTAAGACCCAGAAATAAACAGGCTTTTTCTAAATGACAATTCAGGAACCTTTCAGATATTCAAAGCTGAATTGTCTGCCTGTCCCCACAAAACGCACACCTTCTTTGTATGTGAACCATGACACATTTCCTTTTAAGAGACTGACAGAATACACACACACACACACACACACACACACACACACACACACACACACAAATCCTCCTGTTCTCCTTTCCCCTGGTTTCTGCAGACTGAATCTCTATAGCTGCAACAGCAGCAGATTCCCTTACCTCGCTGCCAGAGGGATGAGGCACAGGGAGGAAATTTATCATGAATGGAATATGATAAAAAAAAAAAGGGGGGGGGCTTCTTTGCAGGGTCTTCAGCCACCACTGCACAGCCTGAGACACAGAGATAGGCAGAAACAGGCAGGAAGAGAGACACACAGCTGCCCCTGCTGCTAAAACCTAGCCATCTCTTCAAACAGCAGCAAACATGAGACATTTCATCACCGTAGTGCATCCATATTGAGAAGAGGGGGAAAAAAAATCATGTGCTTTGCGTTATGCATTTCAGTCACCCGAGATGGGAGGAGACCCCTGTCCATATGTCGTGGGAGCTATCCACCACCCCAAAAGTACGATCACTGCATCTAGCCAGCCGACCGCTTGCCTGACAGGTTTTGCAGCAAACGCGGTTAATCTGTGACAGCAGGTTGTCTCTTACCGTAGGCAGCAGCGGCTCCATTTGAGCTCCCTGGTCTTTAATCTCCATGTTTTGTAATGCCTCTGGAATAAGCACCTTTCTCTGCAGTGTCTTCAATGTCCTACACTCAGCCCGGCACTCGCTCTGCTTAGTATTCGGATCAGGTAGCTCTGAAGCAGGAGGCAATTGCACACTCCAACTCACCAGAGTCACATGGCTCCTACTCACTCGGGCTGCTGGCCAGGTTTTGCACTGAATGCCTTGGATCCCTGGGCCGGTAAGAGAGATTTCCCAAGCCCTGTGTCACTGCCCACACCTGGCTACTGTATAAAATACAGCCTGAAAGGCTGCGAGTCTAATGGACATTAAGAATCTCACCTAAGATGCTAACTTCTTATACATACTCGTCCAAGGTGGACTCCAACCAGCTCAGCCAGATTTTAACACTTTGAGGCACTTCACTTCATTCCCAGAACCCCATGGGAAACATAATTCAAGCAAGAGGATATTAATGAGGTGTACTAGATGTCCTGCTCTGAGATGGGGTCTTTAAAAACAGAGACAATGGCATCAAAATTGATATGCCTTAGTGAGACTGAACTCTGCATTAACAAAATCATTCAAGTCATTGTTGACTCAATAAAAATGGGGCAGACAGATACTTTCAATATTTTAATTATGAGAAACTTGGGTAAGTCACACACTATAAAATAAATTTTTAAAATACATTTTTCTATGATTTCCCAACAAAAATAGTAAGGAAAGTATTTTGATAGCAGCAATAATCAAGATACTAAAGCATTGTGAAAAGACAACGAATCTGACAAGAGTAGCCTAAGCATGTATCCCTTTGCCTTAAAAGTCTCAACAAAAGAGAAGAACAAGATTCTCTAATCCATGGGAGAAAATGAGTCAGAGGAGATCTTTTGTAGGGAAAAGAAGTTGATAATGGCTGTTGAGTGACCACATATTTCCTAGAATTGATTATAGATCCAGAGTATTTTAAGGAATAAAGCCCATGTATCACGGAATCCCAGACTGAGTACAGAGGTTACAAATGAAGAGGGGTTAAATGAGTATGACTAAAAATTATTCAGATAGCTTATCTTAAATAAGAAGATTTTCACCAGATTTAAAAAGCATTCATCAGCAGGAGTGAATATTAAATTATTTTCAGCAACACACCACAATTTTCCACAACATTCTTCATAGGTGGAATTATTAATAACTTTCATCTGTTTACTTTCTCAATACAATTCTTTATAATAAACTATTATTTTGATGATAAGAAAACATTTTTTGTAAACCATAATGATTAATATATTTGAGTAGCAACTTTCTACACAGCACATAGAGATGATTCCAAGGACTTAAATAACAAGATGCTGATTGGGAATTTGCTAATTTGAGGCCCAACTTGACTTTCTACCATGGACTGATAAATAAAAGCTCTCTTTCTACTCACATGACCATAGTAAATTATCACAAATGACTTATTAGAAGAAAAGTGATAAACTCTCTAGAAAGATTATTTCTATCTCATTAGGAAACCCTAAGTCATCCAGTTTGTATTTGTTCAAAGAGAATTCAAATATAGCTAGGCAAAATATGACTTTTTATTTCAAGAGCCAAAACAAAAATAAGATAGTATCTAAAATTACTTTCAATCAATAGTTTCCTACAGTGTATATTATTAAACCATGTAGGTACTTTGTTGGAACAACTATTTCCTGAGTGTTCACTATATGCTAGAGCTACTATTTCTACCAATATAACAGAACTTAGCCAGAGTTTCAACAGCAGACACTCTTCTTGTAGAGATCAAGCATGCCTGTATCTCTACAGTTCTCTGATCCAAGATATTGAATGTTAGCTTAGCAAAAAAAAAAAAAGTGCAGAAAGAAAGTGATCCTCATTTAATCCACTACTTCTATCTTACACTCTAAGAATTTAGAATTAAGGCCTGTATCCTGAGAAAATATTTCCACATAATAAACAAGTCCCAATGAAGACGATAAATACAGACTAGATAACTTCTGGAAAGAAAAGCATCACTAGGGAGTGGAATTTTTAGTAACAAAACCATAGAATTTTACAGATAGGCCCTTGGAAATCAACTTCTCCATTCATTTTCAAACTCAAAAAGTGAAAAGAACAGAGGTTAGGGAGAGAAAATCCAACTTGTTTGAGCAGCGTTTTTTTTTTTTTTCCAACTACATACTGTGCACGTTGGAAATTCTGATATGTCCTTGGTGGAGGCTAAGAAAGGAAGTAGCTGGGGATATACTTTTTGAAAAATACCCCCAGGTAACTTTTACATTTCTCCAAGTTCAGAGCTCTTTCCACCATAGTTAAGTTTCCTTGGATCCTAGACTAAAAATGAGTTACTCTTTAGCCTGTTTTATTTAGAAACCCAGTGAGATTTCATTAGCACAATTTGACAGCCATAATTTCAAACATAACATTAAGTATTACCAAGACTGAATGTGTCCAAGGAACTGAATGTTCCAGACATTTTACTGGAATTAGATATAAGAGTCCAGTTTTCATTCAGTCTGTCCTACTATGTGTGAGGCACTGTGCTACTGATGCTATTTCCTGTCATACTGAGCAATATGAATGTGGAATTTTCCTCTCTGAAGAATGAAATAAAAGTAGCAATCGGCCACAAGCCAACCATGCAAAGGGGAATTACAGAAAGCACTAAACAGAAGAGCCACCTTCCTTTCCAGCTGCCTGTGTAGTGGCCAATAGAAAAGGAACACAGCCACCATGGTGTGCTTCCTTCCTTAGATCTGTCCGGCATCCTGGGACTCTTGCTGACCTCAAATTTTACTAATCCCCCGAAGTATGCAAGTCAGCATGGAGCCAATGTCCTTTCAGTTCCTACCTCCTTTTGCTATTTTAAGCCCTGGGGGTTAAGATATGCACATTAACATAGTGTTTATCTTAGAGAAGAGGCCATCTAATATTTTATTTAATACATCTAATTGTATTTGAAGAAGACACTGGATTCTAAAGGTTACTGCCAACGCTAGTACTTCAAGAAAATACTTTTTTATCCTGGTAATATTGGGTTCTGGCTTAGATCTGAAAGTCCTTTGCTTTGACCCTTTTTAGTATAAAAGAACTGAACTTCAGGTAGCCAACAAGATCAGAAATATATTCTGAACATTAATATTATGTTGTTAATAATAGTATTAACTCAAGATTAATATTTTTAAATGACTATTTTTCACATACGTCAATGTGTCAGAGAACTGTTTATATAATTTACTTTTGTGTTATCTCCTTTGTACTTCTATCCTTTGGGATCTATACAAATGTTCTGAACAACTAAAGTATCTTATGTAGATTTAATAGATTAATCAATCTAAAAGTGTTTAGCTGAATTTGACAAATTCAAGAAATACCCAAACTGTTCTTTCTTAACAACTTAAGAAATGATGACATTTGACCATTTAGGAAAGGTAAGAATGCCCATTCCCAAATGTGGCATACCATAAAAAACCTCATTGTATACCACTAGAGTTACTCATTTTTACAGATGTTCTTGGCCACCAACCTGATAGGCATGATTCTAGCAATCAACTATTAAAAAAGGAATATATGAAATAAGTAATTAGGAAGCCCACTCCAATGCTGGGCAAGTGTCCAGATTTAAGAGATCCCAAAGTCCCACTTCTCTTAGTTCATGACTGTTTTTTCCAATCCTGAAGACTGAAACAAAGACTTGATTTTCACTTTGCTCCAATTTACCCATACAGGATAACCCAAAAAATACCTACTCTCTAGACTGAGTACTAGAAAACAGCATCTTAACCCAATTCAAATCAATTCAATAAATTTGCAAGGCAGGGAGTAAATGGGTGAAGGGGACCAATTATAAAATAAATAAGCCATGGGGATGTAATGTACAGCATGGTGACTATAGTCAATAATACAGTATTGCAAATTTGAAAGAAGAAATCCTTAAAACTTCCCACCACAAGAAAAAGAATTATAACTTTGGTTAGTGTCAACTGGTAACTAGGCTTATTGTGGTGATCATTTTACAATGTATACAAATGTTGAATCATTATGCTGTATGCCTGAAACATGGGACACATGAATAATGATTATTTTATTGTAATTCTTCAAAACATGTTATAGAATAAGGACAAGTTAAGGATTATTTAGCTACAAGATTAACCCCGTAATAAGTGTGATATTGATTATTTTCAGGTTAGGAATAGAAATACATTCAGGATCATTTGACAAAGACAGTAATCATTGGGCTTAAAGGCTAATAATTGGAGACGTAGTAAGTTGAGGCATGCGTATACTTCTAGCTTACATAACAAGTAAAGGAAAATAAGATTTTCATTTCCACAAAAAGAAATACCCTGAAGATTTTAGATCTCTATTATAAAGGGGAGAAAAATGCTATTAGAAATTAGTCATTTTGTCTTCTGGTCTCCCTCTGGTTTTTGTACATGTTTTTACTTAAGCACTTGTCAAATGATACTGTATTTCTTCTCTTGTAAAATATGACCTCTTTGAGTATAGGGTTCATGTTGTGCTTGCTCCTGTATAACTGCTAGTACTTGGAAGCTACTCAATTATTTATTTGTATGTTTAATTAATTGATTAATTTCATTGAAGTATAATTGATATATAATATTAAATGTAATTATCTGATTTATCTATCATTTTTTCTCTCCCCCACCCCCAAACTGGAGCTCAACTAAATGGACAAAGAACACACAGCTCTTTCTCAAGGGTGCACACTGGCAACTAAAGGTCTTGTTCCTTTCCAATTCTTCCCCTCCTCCATTCCAGAGAATCTTTTGCTATGGACAGCTTAGTTCTTCATCTTTCCTTACAATGTTATTATTTAGGAACTGTGTATCCTTGGAGTTTAGGCTTCTGAAACTTAAAACTGGCTTTTTTTTTTTTTTTAAGTAGGCTCCATGCCCAGCACAGGCCTCAAACTCACCACCCTAAGATCAAGACCTGAGCCAAGATCAAGAGTCAGACACAACCCACTGAGCCACCCAAGTGCCCCAAAACTGGCTTTCCTATTGCATCATCCATTCCTTAAATGCCAATGATTAACTTAAGAAATATAAGGCAGGTAAGTAAATATAGGGGTAAAAACTTGATTATGATAAAAAATATTATTGGGGTGCCTGGGTAGCTCAGTCGGTTAAGCCTCTGCCTTCAGCTCAGGTCATGACCTCGGGGTCCTGGGATCAAGCCCCAAGTCAGACTCTCTGCTCAGCAGGGAGTCTGCTTCTCCCTCTCCCTCTGTGCGTGCTCTCTCTCTCCCTCAAATAAATAAAATCTTTTTAAAAAGATAAAAAATATTGTCTTACTTCAACATTAATAAAATAGGGTAAAACAGAACAACTGAAAATTGCTCTTCTATTTCTGGTAAGAAAATTAATTATTTAAGTTTTGGAATTAAATGCCTCCTCTCAAGAACAAATTGTAAATCAAGAGAGATAAATAAAAATTGATTTATTCATTTAATAGACATTTACTAAATACCTCCTATAGGTCCAATATTGTGCTAGATACTGAAAATCCAAAGTCCCTACCCCAAGGAGTTCACAGTCTGGAAGAGAAATAAATAATCAGACACTCCAAAGACACCGTGACAGATACATGAAAGAAATAGAAAGAACACCAAATTATGGAAGCAGCTCAAGTGCCCATTGATAGATGAATGGATAAAGAAGATGTGGAATGAAAAGCCATAAAGAGGAATGAAATCTTGCCATTTGCAAAAACATGAATGGAGCTAGAGAGTACAATGCTAAGCAAAATAAGCCAGTCAGAGAAAGACAAATACCATATGATTTCACTCATATGTGGAATTTAAGAAATAAAACAAACAAGCAAAGGAAAAAAAGAAAGAGGGAGGGAAACCAAGAAACAGATTCTTAACTATAGAGAACAAACTGATGGTTACCAGAGGGGAGGTGGGTAGGGGGATGGGTGAAATATGTGATGGGGATTAAGGAGTACACTTGTCGTGATGAGCACTGGGTGTTGTATGGAAGTGTTCAATCACTATTTTGTACACCTGAAATATAACACTGTATGTTAACTACACTGAAATTAAAATAAAATTTATTTAAAAATAATTAATGCTTTTCTTATGACCTTGAAATACTACCCAGAAATGCAGATCCTATTAACTTCAGATACTATCAAATTAAATAAGAAATTTTCCATTTATTGCATCATCCATTTGGTTTAAATGAAATATTTAAATCAGTTAACAATTCTCAAGAAAATACATACTTGTATAAAAATATTTCTTAAAGTTTATCCACAGGCAATTTACATCAAAATAACCTTCCTTGGGTGCTTCTGAAATTATTTGATTCCTAGGTCCCATTTCTAAAGATTCTTATGCAGTAAATTGAGTTGAGAACGAGGAGACTGTATTTTTAACAAGAGATTCTGATACAGATGGTCTGACACCATCTATCCCAAATTTTACTTCCATATTTTGTTACTCTAACTATAGCCCTTTTCTTAAAAATGATTGGTTTAAATATCTATAATTATTTAATAGACAACACAAAGTAGTATATTAGGATAGGTCTCAAATGAACTAACATGGCATCCACCATTAAATAAATACCTACCATTGTATAGAAGTGTGGAATCACTTTATTGTACACCTGAATCTAATATTACACTGTGTTAACTAACTAGAATTAAAATAAAAATTTAAAAAAAAAAACACCTACTATTTATTTAGTGTTTACTACATGTCAGATACTGTGCCAAGTATTTTATATAATTATTTAATTTACTCTTCGTATTAATCCTGAGATGCATGCACTGAACTCTTCACATATGGGATTGCTGAAGCTACATGAAGTTAAATAACTTGCTGAAAGTCACACAGCGATTAAGCAGCAGAATCAGAAATACAACCCAGGAGGGGTGTCTGGGTAGCTTAGTCGATTGAGTGTCTGACTCTTGGTTTAAGCTCAGGTCATGGTCTCCCGTCCTGGGATCAAGCCCCACATGGGGCTCCACTCTCCACGCCGCATCTCCTTGAGATTCTCTCTCTCCCCCTCCCTGTGGCCCTCCCCACCCTCACGCTATAAATAAATAAACAAATAAATAAATAAATAAATAAATAAATAAATAAAATATTTTCTTAAAAGAAGAAAGAAATGCAACCCAGGCTATCTGTCTCCAAAGCACTTACTTTTTGTATCATGCTATAATTGATCGCTAATTTGTCCAGGTGGCCAGATGAAATGTTTGCCCCCGAACAAAAAGACCAGCAGATCCATGTCATATGCAACTAATGAATCACTGAACACTACATCAAAAATTAGTATATATATATATTGGCTAATTGAACATAATAAAAAAATTTTTAATTAAGTTAAAGAAAAAAAAAAAAGACCACCAGATCCAAACTCAAAGTTGGTACTATGGTGAGAAAATTGTAAAAGAATGAAACTGGTCAAGCCAAAAATGAAGTATTTCTGTCACCAATGATGCATACAAATCCTGCTTCACATTGAGGCTTCCTCATGTTTATTCAGAAAAGCTGAGTAGAAAGCATGTGATCCTATGTCTTGACAAAAAACAACTGAAGTGATAACTATTACATCAGGATAAGAAGTCCTACAGTGGGGATACCCCTAACCAGATTCTGTAAGTGTTTCTTTGGCCAAATAATACATAGTACACTTTCTACATGTTTTCCACTATCTTTTCTATCGACATGATAATTCAAAAATTTTTCATGAATTCTGCTTTAGTGTCAAAGACAGTGAAATATTTATCCAATTGTTATTTTGTAAGATAAAAGAGTTCACTCGTTCTTTAAAAATATATGTATCAAATGTCTCTTGTATGCCAGACACTATGCTAGTCCCTGACTACAGCAAGATCTCAACCCTTTATTTTATTTTTGAGAGAGAGAGAGAGCACGAGCAGGAGAGGGGCAGAGGAAGATGGAGAGAGAGAAGCAGACTCAAGCATGGAGCCTGACACAGGGCTCGATCTCATGGTCCTGAGATCAAGAGTTGGATGCTTAACGGACTGAGCCACCCAGGCGCCCCAGATCTCTACCGTTTAAAAGCTCACAGTCTAGAGGAGTTACAAACATGAGACCATAGAGCATGACAGATCCTACAGTGTAGACTCAGTGGGAACAGAGTGGAAGAGAAAGCATTATTATTGCCCTTTTCATCAAAAAATGATGAATATATCTACCTAAGACTTATGTGACAGCTACTTTCTAAGGGCTTTATTATATTAAGTTATTTAATCTTCGCATTAACCCTATGATGTGGATACTTTCCCCCATATTACAGATAAAATTACTGAATTTTCCCAAACCACAGAGCTGGTAAATGGCAGGGCTGAGATTGAAGTCCAGGAAGGCTGGCGTTACTGAGCTTCCTGGCCACTACACCACACTGCTTCTTACAGTGGAGAAAGCATGAGATTGGAAATCTCTGTCCCTAAGTAACTCTGCAACCATGGACAGATTATTGCCCTAGTACTTTCCTTACTTTCTTTATTGATTAAATAAGAGGGTTGGACTAAATATAGTATCTTCTGCACCTGCAGAATATGAAAATGGGTAAAACTGAAGGCTGACTCAAATTCAAGCCTGGCAACTAACTGGTTGAAAAAGCTTAAGCGAATCAGTCAACACTCCAAGCCTCAGTATCCAAACCATTTTGTGTGTTACCACTAAAAAAGAATTTCTGGGGTTTCTAAATACTCCATGCACTCACAGATCTCTAAACATCAAAAAGGAAACTTTTCCAACTCCATGCCGCTCTGTTAACCAATCCAATCACACAGCCATCTCTCTTACTTTCCTCAACTACTTGGTCTTTAAAGAGTATTCCCTCACTGGCAAAGCCAAATATAAACTTGTTTATTTGTGTATCCAACCATCCATCCATCTGTTGATTGATTCAGAGCTTATGAGTCAGTAGGTACATTATGTACTATAATAAATTACAAAATACATTATGTGCTAAGTAAATAAGACTATATAAAGATAGCTGAAATATAAAGAATATAAAGATAAATAAAACATAAATCAAACTCTCAGAAAGCTTGCAGTGTACTTGGAAATGGGAAAGACAAACATTCATTTAGTGTCCCATATGATAACCACTATAATAAAGTACAAAATGGCTCTAAGGGAGAAAAGGGTAGAAGTATTCCAGATAGGAGAAACAGTATGTGTTCAAGAACTCTAAGAAGTACTATATGTCTGAAACATGCAATGTATAAAAGGGAGGGGCAGGAAAGGATGTAACTGAAGACAAAGAGCAGATTACAAATGCTCTTATTTGTCATACACAAGAGATGGGACTTTATACCACAAGATGATTAGAAGTTATCTAAGGATCTTGAGCAGAAAACTGATGTGACAATACAACCAGTTAGAAAAATCACTTAGGCTATACCATGGAAGATGTTGGGGCAAGACTAGTGGCAAAGAGACCAGTTAGTAAGCTGATAAGAGATAAGAACCTAAACTATGATAGCTGCAGTAATGATGGATAAAAGGAAACAGTTCCAAGAGACATGCAAAAGGAAAAAGTAGATATGACTATTCAGATGCAGGGAATGAAGAAGAGAAACAGGTCTAGCAATCTGGCTGGATGCATAGTGATAACATTCAACAACATACGGAAAACAGTAAAAGGATTAGTTTGAGAGAACACCTAAGGAATTCTATTTTGAAACTAATAACAGCAGTTAAGAACATAGGCTTTGTACACAAGAGTGTCATTTACTATCTTGCAAGTTTCTTAAATTCCTAAAGTCTCGGTTTCCTCATCTATAAAGCTAAGGTAATAAAAGAACCACCTCAGAATTGTTCTGAAGATTAAATCAGCTAACACATATGACACATTTAGACTATTGGCAAGTAAATGGTAATTTCTCAGATAGTGGCTACCATCATTATTCCATTGAGTTGGGGTAGTTGGAGGTTGTCTAAAGGCAAATGGTAAGAAAAGAGTTGGAAATACAGGTTTGGGATGAGGAAAGAGTCTGAGTATGGATTATGTTTCTTTAAGAGGTTATGTGGAGCTAGAAAAATTCCATGAATGGATGGCTGAGTAACACCAACAACTAAAAGTCTTCTGCATGTTTTTCTGAACCACTCATTATCCTAAATATTTGTTTCAAACTATTGCTGAGTCCCAGTTTATAACTCTAGAGACTTTTTTTTCCAATAAATCAAACCACTTCCCAACACTTCAGAAGTGTCCTTATATTCAACCTATTCTTAAAATTATTGTTTTTATTTGTATAAATCTGTGATGATGTTCTATTTGTCCACTTCAGTTCCCCTACGAAACTGTATTATCCTAGAAGACCCTATGGAGCTACATATATACTAAAATATTTCTTCACTGACACACAATTACCACCCACATGTAGCGGAAAAGATGTACAATTTCAACTCCTGCTTAAGAGCTAGTGGGACCCAGGAGCAGTGGCAGTCCCAGGAAAAAAACTGTGACCAAACTGGGTCTTGAAAATCCTTGTCCTTTGGCATCTGTCCGATGACACTGGTGCCACAACTGCAGAGTTCTACATGCAATCTAGTAGCCTGCTTTTTAACTTTAAGGTCCTCATTTACTTAAATTGTCCAAAAGTCCTTCTTTTATTAATATTTCCTTTCTACTTTAGAGAGAATAAGGATTCCAGAGCTTCCTCAGGAAACACAATGGTATTTCTCAGACCTGAGGAAAGGGCAATCACAAAGACAAGGATGCTTACCCTCAATAATAATAATAATAATAATAATAATAATAATGCAATATTCAACATATGAGACAATGAGAATAATGAGGAAAAGCTGAGGAGAAACTAATTTAACAAGTGAGTAGTTATCATACTCAAGATGTCAATGTTCTACTTACTTTGATGCCTGCCAAAATGTTTATAAGATCAGGAGCTTGATCGGCACTGTGAAACTCCAGAACAACTCTCACGTTAATAAAAAGAAAGATCTATAACGGGACAGATGGTAGCTATACTTGCAGTGAACACAGCATAATCTATAAATTTGTCAAATCCCTAAGCTGTACAGCTGAAACTAATGTAACATTGTGTGTCAACTATACTCAAATAAAAAAATGATCTAAAAATGAACTTTGGGGGTACCTGGGTGGCTCAGTCAGTTAAGTGTCTGACTTCAGCTCAGGTCATGATCTCAGGGTCCTGGGATCAAGCCCCACATCGGGCTCCCTGCTCAGCAGAGAGTCTGCTTCTCCCTCTCCCTCTGCCACTTCCTCTGCTGCTCCCCCTGCTTGTATTCTTTCTCTCTGTAATAATAAATAAATAAAATCTTTAAAAAAAAAAGAACCTTGAACTCTTAAAAGCCAACTAAGTTAAAATCACACAAACCAATAAAGAGTGCTTGTAGAATTAATACTCATTAATAGCTTTAATGAATAGTTTTTATTTTAAAATTACAGTTGAATATGAAAGCATAATATTCTCCCTTTCAGTAAACTATGTCTATAGAAAACAAGCCTTTTCAGACTATCACTGACCCAATGGAAAATTACCCTAGTTAACAACAAAATGTACTCCTTTTCAACAAATAACCGGGTACTTTTAGGTGCCAGATTCTTAATACTCAATGCCCTAGAACCTGGGGCTATAGCAGGGAATTAAAACATTCAAAACTGCTGGTTGATGGATGGGGAAGAGGAAGACAAAGAATAACTAGGTATATGAAGAAAACATATAGCATGTGAGATGATAAACGCAATGAAGAAATGGAAAGCTGGTAAGGAGAATGAGTGTCTGGATTTCCAGTGTTAATTAATGGTGCCCAGAGAAGACCTCACTGAGAAGGTAACATGTGCATAAAAACCTGATGGAAGTGAGATACTGGACCATGAAGCTATTTGGGCAAATCAGTTTTCCAGACAGAGAACAAGTGCAAAGAATAGGTAGAAGATAAGTAGGGGAGGAAGGAGAGAAACCAGATAAGAAATGTTTGCAGAAGATAATAATAGCTTGAACCAGATGAAAAATGGTGGGATTCTGGATGTGTTTCTGAAGGTAGACTATTTGCTGAAGATTGGAATATGGATGAAAGAGAAAAAGAGAAGCTCGGGATGCTGCCAAGGTTTTCAGCCTGAACAAGTACCACAGCATTTCCATTACAGATGAGAACTGAACACCTCATTTGTATTTAGCAATGAGGAAGTTATCTGGGGACTTTTACAAGAGCTGTTCATGGAGTGGTAGGAAGCAATTTAGGATACCATAGGGGGAGAAAAATTGGGAGTATAGACAGTAAGTCATACTCCCGAAGATTGGAAAAGGAAAGAAAAGAATGAAGGCAGGAGCTGGAGGGAAAAGTAGGCTCAGCAAAAGAAGTCAGTTTATTATTTACCTTGCAAACTAGACCAGCAAAGTGAAAATAAATACCTTGTCTTTTCAAAGCAGTTCACCATATCCCATTTGTAGCTGTTTTATTTTTTGGGTTTTGTTTTGCCTCCTTCCCTGTGAGCAGCAAGTTAGTGAAATAATGAAGTAATTGGACTCATTCTAGTCAAATTACAACTGTGTAACAATAATGCCTCAAACAAATTATCTGCAAAAAGATGTACAAAAGAGGCAACAAATCATTTTTATCAGAAAGGTTGGTGGAACAGTCACTGGGAAGACAGCTTAATGGTTTGATCAGCAATAAATGAGAGTTATTTCCTTTATTAAAATCCCTGACTACATAAAAAGAACACAAATATTTTTAAAGTGTATCATAGTATCAGTTCTCTCACCATGAAATTTTAATTCCTGTTGTCTAGTAGACATAGATCTGCTGGAGACAGGAAGCAAAGAATACCATTCAGCTGAATGAATGAATGAATCATTGAGGTAAACTATAATTTCCAGAGTCAGGTCAGGACATCAGGGATAACAACAATGTGGCTCTCTTCATAAGGGCATGGAAGTTTTTTGTTTTTGTTTTTTTGAAACAAGTGAAAAAAGATACTAATTTGGAGCTTCATTCAAAAGATTCCACTAGAGTCTACATTCCTTAACAGTATGGACTAAGTCTGTCTTGTTCCCTGTTGTTTTCCCTAGGTCTATTTTGGTGCTGGATTCCTAATAAGAATTCAATAAATATTTCTGAGTGAACAAGTGAATGATTGAAAGTGTGCAATAATTAGTTAAATGAATAAATGAATGAGCAGCACCTTAACCCTCTATTAGACAATATATCACAGTTAGCATCCTACCTAATAAAACTTAATAAAACTCTTGTATGATAACCATCACACCTAATTCTAACTCTAACCATACATATAGAACACTTTAAAAGACTACACGTTATCTATATTGATTAACCAGACAAAATGTTATTACTAATTTCACAGGGATACCAGCTGAAGAAAAACCTATTTTGGCTTTGTTTGTTTTAGAAGCACTAGGAACTTCTAGCAGTTAGTGCTCCTAAAAGGAAGACAACCTTTATTTTAAAAGAATCATGAAGAAAGCTGTGACATCACCATAAATATGAATACTGGTGTGGAGAATTCAGAGGTATGCTGTTTACATAATATAAATTGGATTAATCCTTGGCCTGACTATGCCCTTCTAGAACAAGAGAAAGATTTCCTACATATATATTAATGTCTCCCACATAACATATTGATATCATTTACGACTAAATAACAGACTTTTAGAAATGTACAGTTCAACATTTTTATTTTCTTGTCTGAGTAACAGAGACTAGATCATACCCAGGGGTGGAGGAGGCAAGCACTCCCCTTAAAGAAACAGATGATTCTTTTTTCACCCTGGCATGTACTTTAGACTGGGCACGAGAAACAGTTTAGGACTCTGAGTCCAAGATTCCTATAGATTTCTCTTTGGTGGGGATCGAGCTTACCCCACAATATGATGCCACATGGGAGCAAATTGATATGGGGAAAACAGCTTGGAGAACTACAATACTGTCTTTATTCATCAGTACATGCCTAGAATAAAATCATTCAGAGTTATGAGTATCTGGTAGAGGACATAAGGTGCCACCAAGACAGACTAGCAAAGCATAAAAATTCTTTTGGGAGGCCCAGACGTAAATTGGGTAAAAGAAACAAGTAAGCGAAAAATTTAACTACCCTGGGGCGCCTGGGTGGCACAGCGGTTAAGCGCCTGCCTTCGGCTCAGGGCGTGATCCCGGCGTTATGGGATCGAGCCCCACATCAGGCTACTCTGCTGTGAGCCTGCTTCTTCCTCTCCCACTCTCCCTGCTTGTGTTCCCTCTCTCGCTGGCTATCTCTGTTAAATAAATAAATAAAATCTTTTAAAAAAAAAAGAAAGAAAGAAAGAAACATTCTCAAAAAAAAAAAATTTTTAACTACCCTATCCATAGGTTGGAAGTTTATAGTCATGTTATTGAGTATTACGTTGGAAATGTTTTGTCTATCATGAAAAGTACTCTTCCCCTTCATCTGGAAAATGTCTTATTTAACCTTTTGACAGAGTTTATTGGTCCAGGGATAGCCATCTGACCCAATATGAGCTGATCAGTGTCAGTATGCTTCCCCTGGATTCTTAAACTTGATATGAGACAGACCTAGTCTGCATGCATCTCTAGTGGAGGAAATATGAGGCTCTAGGGCTGACAGAGACCATGTCTCTCACCATAAGAAAAAACTTTGGGGAGAATGACTCTAAATCATAACATTTAATTTTCTACTCTATGCCAGGATCTGTTCTAGGCACTAAGAATGCAAGAGGAAACACACACACACACACACACACACACACAAAAGACTATTATAAGTACTAAATTTGGTACTTATTTATGGTTTAGGACCCTAGGCACCCCCCCAAAAAAATGTGTTCTAGAAATTCAGAGGAAAAAAATATCATTTCTAATTAAGGTTATCAGAGATGACTCTGTAAAGAAGATTGTAACTGGCCTTAGGTAGGAAGGGAATAAGATTTCCAAAGGTAGAAATAGAAGAATATGGCATTTTAAGTTGAGGGGATGGCATGAGTAGGGAAGGATAGCATCAGTGTCATAGGGGATTGAAAAGAGCTCAGATTGGCTGAATAAGAGAGTGACAGGGCAATTGCAAATTCTGAGGTTAAAAAGGTAAGGTTAGGTCAAATCATTTGTTACAGTTTCAGAGCATTTTCACTAGTCAGATTTTTACCCTAAGCCAGAATTCTCTTCCCCCAGATCTTTGAGTGGCTTGCTCCTTCTCATCATTCAGGTCTCAAGCTAAACTCCACCCTCAAAGATGTTTTCTCTGAACAGTCCTTCTAAAGAACCTACATCTGAATTTACCATAATCATCTTCTTGTTAATTTATTAGCTGTTTCCCCTACTAAAATATAAGCTCCACTTCCACTTCCAGCCTTTGTGGACTAATAGTTACCATATTTACTCCTCTGCATGGAACTACATTAAATCTGGACAAAATATGTGAAACCACAGTTTTCAGACATTTGACAGCAAGCAATGCAAGACAGGGATCTCTGAGAGAGGGAAACAAAATGAGTTCTCTGAATGCTCCCCTAACTGTTTAGAGAATGGCTGTAACACAGGAAGGGGGGTATCCAGAGCTTGATGGTCTCCTTAAATTGAAATGATGAAGTTGGGAGTCACGATAGGTCAAAGTAGAGTTGGCAAGGCAGATACCAAAGAAGAAAGAGGTACACAGAGAGGGAGACCTCTGGTCTTTGGCTGGATAACAATTACCACAGTGTGTGAAGAAACTACCTAAGGCAAGTGGGGGGCGGGGGGAGAAACCTGAAAGGAGTAGAGGAATAATCCTCAGAAGTCAAACAGAGCTAGGAATACTACATTTTCACATCAACAGAAAACCCCATAATTTACAGAGCATTGGATAGAGTACTCAGAAGTGTATTGCCTCAGTGTGGGGCAAAATTAGCCCTGTTCCTTAAAAGGAAAGCCTGGAAGGACCAAACTGTTTCCAAGTAATTTAAATGTGTCCTGGGGCGGGGGGGCGGGGGGGGGATTGCTAGAATATTTACAGGAATAAAAGAATATCCAGCAGTCAACAAGGTAAATAAAATTCACAATATTTAGCAACTAATAAAAAATTGTCAGGCATGCAAAAAAGCAGGAAGCTACGGCCCATAAAAAGGATTAAAAATCAATCAAGAAAAACAGACCCAGAAATAAGACAGATAAATGGAACTAGTCGACAAAGCAAAACAATTATTATAACTATATTCCATACTTAAAAAAGGTAGAAGAACAAGTAATCATTTTAGTTAGAGATATGGAAGTCATGACTGACTTCACAGAAATCTAAAGACTTATAAGGAAATATTATGAATATTTTGTTGGTAAAATATGCCAACATATCAGATAACTTACAGATGTATAACTTATAGATATATGTTCAAGAAAGGCATAAACTACTAAAACTAAAATCAGAAGAAATAGAAAATCTGAATAGATCGAAAACAAATAAAACAGATTAAATTAGTAATTTAAAATTTTCCCAAAAAGAAAAGCCCAGAGCCAAATAGCTTCACTGGTGAATTCTACCAAACATTTTAAAAAGAATTAATATGATAACATCACAAGTTCTTCCAGAAAACAGAAGAGAACACTTTGCTGCCATTATGTGTAAAAAAACAAAAACAAAAACAAAACACTATGGAGTTTCCTCAAAAACTAAAAATAGAACTACCAGATGATCTAGCAATCCCACTTCCAGGTATATAGCTTAACCTTTGTATGTACCTTCTGGGTATATATCTTATCTTAGTGAAATCAGTAACTTAAAAAGATATCTGCACCCCCATGTTCACTGCAGCATAATTCACAATAACCGAGAGACAGAAACAACGTAACTATCAATGAATGAGTAGATAAAGAAAATGTAAGATAGATATACAATAGAATATTATTCAGTTCTAAAAAAGAAGGAAATGCTGCTGTTTGCAAGCACATAGATGGAGCTTGAGAGTATTGTGCTAAGTGTAATAAGTCAGACAAAAAATACTATATGATTTCACTTATATGTGGGATCTAAAAAAGTTGAACTCATGGAAACAGAGAATAGAATGGTGGTTGCCAGGAGTAGTGGGAGTGGGGAATTGGGGTGATTATTGGTGAAAGGGTACAAACTTCCAGTTATAAGATTAATAAATTCTGAAGATTTAATGTACAGCATGGTAACTATTCTGTACTATATACTTGAAAGCTGCTAGTAAACTTTCAAGAAAGTAAATCTTTTTTTTTAATTCCAGTATATTAAAATACAGTGTTATATTAGTTTCAGGTGTACAATATAGTGATTCAACAATTCTGTACATTCAGGAGAGTAAATCTTAAATGTTCTTACTACAAAAAAAAATTCTGTATGGTGATGGAAGTGTTAAGTAACCCTATTATGGTGATCATTTTGCAATATATACATGTATCAAATCATCACATTATACAGTTTAAACTTACACAATGTTATATGCCAATTATATCCCAGTAAAACTGGAAAATATTAAAATGTTTGGAATGTAAAGAACTTTCAAGAAAGAAAATGTCTAGCCAGTTGACCCATTATCATGTTGTGAATACCCCTCACCCCTATTTAAAATGACCACCTTGTTGGGGGGGTGCCTGGGTGACTCAGTGGGTTAAGCATCTGCCTTAGGCTCATGTCATGATCCGAATCCTGGGATCGAGACCCACATTGGGCTCCATGCTCAGCCAGGAGTCTGCTTATCCCTCTCCCCCTACCCCTCCCCCAACTCATGCTCTCCCCCTTCTCTCTCTTTCTCAAATAAATAAAATCTTCAAAAAATAAAAATCAATAAAATGACCACTTCAAATTTAAGAAACAAAACAGATGAACATTCAGGGGGTGGGGGGAAGAAAAGAGAGACAGAGGGAAACAAATCATAAGAGACTCTTAACTATAGAGAACAAACGGAGGGTTGATTGAGGAAGGTGAGTGGGGAGATGGGCTAGATGGATGATGGGTATTAAGGAGGGCACTTGTTATGATGAGTACTGGGCATTATATGTAAATGATGAACCAGTGAACTCTATTCTGAACCAGTATTGAACTGTATGTCAACTAAGTAGAATTTAAATTTTTAAAAAATAAGATTAAAAAAATAAAATAAAATATAATGACCACCTCTTTTTCATATAGTAAATCCTTGTACATTCCAGTCATTCTCAAACTTTTATATAATGTGCATCAGAATCACTTGGAAGTCTTACTGAGTTATAAATTGCAGAGCCCCACATTTTGTAACATGTTCCCAGGTGATACTAATGATGTTGGTCCAGGGATCACACTTTGAGAACTGCTGCTATATTCCAAGTATGTAATAGCACAGTGACTGAGAGCTCAGGCTTGGATTTAAATGTTTACTTTAACCAGTTACTGCCTTGGGCAAATCTGTAATTCCTTTTAAACTTCTGTTTCTTCATTTTAAAATGGAGATACAAATTGTAGCTACTTCATTTAACCGTTGAGAATTAAATAATAAAGCCCTTAGAGTATTGCTTGGCAAATAATATTAGCTTCACAGCCACTCATCATTGTTATTACCTAGGAGCTTACTAAAATGCAAATTCTTAAAATGCAAATTATAGGATAAGACCTGAGATCCTTCAGTGTATATTAAGGCTTAAGAAACACTGGCTTGTCCACAGCCAGCTTTTGTTCCTATTGTTAACCCTCCAGTTAGAATTCTTTTTTTTTTTTTTTTTAAGATTTACTTATTTATTTGAGAGAGAGAGAGAGCATGAGCAGGAGGGGCAGAGGGGATGGGAGAGAGAAACTCAAGCTGACTCCTGCTGAGCATGGAAGCCAACACAGGGTTCAATCTCACGACTCTGAGATCACAACCTGAACCAAAACCAACTGTGGGCTACTTAACCAACTGTGGCACCCAGGCGCCCCTCAAGTTAGAATTCTCTAAGGGTGTTTTCTCATCAATAGCCCTCAGGTGCACCTACGTGGGTTGTGGTTGCTCTGCTCTGATTTCTCCCTTTTTCTGACCCCATTAGCTTTTTAACTTCCAGAAATCCTCAAATGTTCTCACCCAGTGATATAGCTCCTTTCCAGTTTTCTAGCGAGGTTATGGGTCTTTTTTTCTTACCAAAACTTATGGGACGCAGCAAAAGCAGTTCTAAAAGGAAAGCTTACAGTGATAAATACCAACATGAAGAAAGAAGTTCTCAAATGAATTAGTTTTACACCTCAAGGAATTAGGGGGAAAAAGAACAATGTAAGTCCAAAGTTAGCAGAGGAAGGGAATAACAAAGATCTGAACAAAACTAAATGAAATAGACACCAGAAAAGCAATAGAAAAAAATATCAACAAAAATAAGACCAGATTTTTTTAAAAAGATAAACAAAATTGGCAAATCTGATGGCTTCACTGGTGAATTCTACCAAACATCTAAAGAACTAATAGCAATCCTTCTCAAACGTTTTCAAAATATTAAAGAGGAGGGAACACTTCCTAACTCATTCTATAAGGCCAGCATAACCCTGATACCAAACCCAGACAAAGACATTACAAGACAACTACAGACCAGTGTCCCTGATGAGTACTGATGCAAAAATCCTCAACAAAATACTAGCAAGCAGATTCAGGAATGTAGCAGGGCAATTAGACAAGAAAAAGAAATAAAACACATCCAAATTGGAAAGGAAGAAATAAAATTTTCTGTTTACAGATGATATGATCTTATAGGTTAAAAAAAAAACCCTAAAGACTCACAAAAAGATATTAGATTTAATAAATGAATTCAGCAAAGTAGCGGGCTACAAAGTCAATGTACTAAAAAAATGAATTTCTTTACACAATGAACAACCTAAAAAGGAAATTACAAAAACAAATCCATTTACAATAACATCAAAATGAATAAAATATTTAGAAATTAACAAAAGAGGTGAAAGACTTGTACAATGAAAACTACAAAACATTGCTGCAAGAAATTAGAAAAGACATAATTACTGGAAACACATCCCATGTTCATGGATCAAAAGACTTAATATTGGTAAAATGTCAATATTACCCAAAACAATCTACAGATTCAATGAAATCCCTATTAAAATCCCAAAGATTTTTTTTTGCAGAAATATAAAAACCCACCCTAAAACTTATATGGAATATCAAGGGACCCTGTATAGCCAAAACAATCCTGAAAAAGAAGAACAAAACTAGAGATCTCACACTTCCTGATTTCAAAAAACTTACTACAAAGCTATAATAATCAAAACAGTGTGGTATCAACATAAAGACAGATATACAGACCATTAGAATAGAATAGAGAGCCCAGAAATAAATCCTCACTTACAAAGTCAAATGATTTTTGTCATTGGTGCCAAGACCATTCAAAGGGGGGGGGGGAAGAACAGTCTTTTCAACATATGGTGCTGGGAAAACTGGATATCCACATACAGAAGAATGGAGTTGGACACTTACCTTAAACCATATACAAAAATCAACTAAAAATGGATCAAAGATCTAAATGTAAGACCTAAAGCAATAAAACTTTCAGAAGTAAATATGGGCAAAAATTTCATTATATTGGATTTAGCAATGATTTCTTGGATATCACACCAAAGGCACAGGTAACAAAAGAAAAAACGGACACACCGAACTTCATAAAAATTTTAAAATTGTGTATATCAAAAGATATTGTTCACAGAAAAAAAGGTAGCTGAAGGAATGGGAGAACGTATTTGCAAATCATGTATCTGGTAAGAGATAAATATTCAGATTACATACAGAACTCCTAAAACTCAATAACAACAAAAACAAAAACCCAAGTCAAAAATGGGTGAAGGACTTGAATAGGCATTTATCCAAAGAAGATATATAAATAGCCAGTAAGCCGTTTATAAACAGCAGAGATTTCTCAAAAAGTTAAAAATAGAACTACCCCAGGATCCAGCAATTGCACTACTAGGTATTTACCCAAAGAACACAAAAATACTTGTTCAAAGGGATACATGCACTCTGATGTTTATAGCAGCATTATCTACAATAGCCCAATTATGGGAACAGCCCAAGTGTCCATCAACTGATGAAGGGATAAAGAAGGCACAGTATATATCTACAATGGAATATTACTTAGCCATAAAAAAGAATGAAATCTCACCTTTTGCAATAACATGGATGGAGCTAAAAAGTATTATGCTAAGTAAAATAAGTCAGTCAGAGAAAGACAAATACCATATGATTTCACTCATATGTGGGATTTAAGAAACAAAACAAATGAGCATTGGGGGAAAGAAAGAGAGAGAGGCAAATCAAGAAACAGACTCTTTTTTTTTAAGATTTTATCTATTTATTTGTCAGAGAGAGAGAGAGAGCAAACACAATCAACCCACTGAGCCACACAGGTGTCCCAAGAAACATACTCTTAACTATAGAGAACAAACTGATGGCTACCAGAGGGGAGATGGGGGGGAGGAAATAGGTGATGGGGATTAAGGAGTGCACTTGTGATGAGCACCACATGTTGTAAGTAAGTGTTGAATCACTATATTGTATATCTGAAACTAATAGCACACTCTATGTTAACTAACTGGAATTGAAATAAAAACTTTTTAAAAAACTAAAAAAAAAAAGATGCTCAGCATCACTAATCATTTGGGAAATGCAAATCGAAACTACAATGAGATACCACCTCACACCCATTAGGATAGCCTATCAAAAAAACAGGAAACAAGAGTTGGTAAGGATGTAAGAAATTAGAACACTTACACACTGTTAGTGGGAATATAAAATGGTACAGCCACTGTAGAAAACAGGATGCAGGTTTCTCAAAAAGTTAAAAATAGAATTACCATATGACCCAGCATTCCACTGCTGGGTATATACTCAAAACTCAGAGATATTTGTACACTGACATTCATAGCAGCATTATTCACAATGGCTAACTATGGAAACAACCTAAGTATCCATCAACAGATGTGGTATATACATAAATGGAATATTATTCAGCCTTAACAAGGAAGAAAATTCTGTCATATGCTACAACATGAATAAACCTTAAGGACATTATGTTAAGTGAAATAAGCCAGTCACAAAAAGACAAATACTTTATGATTCCGTTTATATAAGGTATTTAGTCAAAATTATAAAGATGGCAAATATAATGGTGGTTGCCAGAGGAGGATGGAAGGGGAGAATGGGGAACTATTGTTTAATAAGTATAGAGTTTCAGGGGTGCCTAGGTGGCACAGTTGGTTAAGTGTCTGACTCTTAATTTCAGCTCTGGTCATGACCTCGGGGTCATGGGATCAAGCCCCACGTCCAGCTCCGCACACAGCACAGAGTCTGCTTGATATACTCCTTCTCCCTCTACCCCTCCCCCCACTCTCTAAAAAATAAATAAATAAATCTTTAAAAAAATAAGTATAGAGTTTCAGTTTTACAAGATGAAAGAGTTATGGGGATGTATGATAGTGATGACTACACAGCAATGGGAATATATTTAATACCACTGACGTGTAAACCTAAAAATGATTAAGATGGTAAATTTTATGTAATGTGTATTTTAACACAATAAAAAAATTGAAAAGAATATAAACACCTGAAAAAAAGTCATTAAGTTATAGAAAACATTAAAAAAGAATATTACCTATGTATTAGAGTTTAATATATACAAACATTTTTATATTTGCTTTTTTACCAAGACACTCTTTTGTTGGTATAATTATTAGACCTATAAGTCAGAACACAGTAAAATAGATAGAATATATATACAAGGAAATTTCACTGTTTTTTTAATTCAAAATATTTATTATGCTATATACCATATCTCCATAAAACTGCAAATTAGACAGTTCTTGATTAAAGTAGCATAAAATCCAACTGGACAGACAGACATATACAATTAACTGGCTCTATAAATATTACAATAAGCAAATTATAATGGAAGCACAGAAGAGGGAGCAACTACTTCTACTGCAGAATAAATGATATATTAGCTGGTCCTTGAAGGTTGAGTGAGAACTTGAGCAGATAGAAAGGGATATTAGCATTCTTACAGCATTGGAAGCTAGAAAAAAAGACACAGAGAACTGAAAATACATGGCATGCTGGGGTGACACAGAGAAATTTTTTTGTTGCAGCTAATTCACAGAATGGATAAATGGATATGAGACTGGGGAGAGAAGGCCGAATTATGTGGCTGAAAAAATAGGTTTTGTTCATACTAAGAAAATCAAACAGTACCAGGAAAAGAAGATAGGATTTTTTTCCCTGGAGTTAACAGGGAACCACTGGTGATTTCTGAGGGAAGAGTGATATGAAACTTCTGCCTCCCATATGGCAGAATAAATGCATACTAAGATGGTCCTCACACAGAAAACGACAGTGAGTTCTGGGGGGGGGGGGGACACACACAAAAAAATCTTAAATTACTGAAGAGTAAACAAAAAAGAGACAGGTTATGGAGGAAAATCAAAACCTGAAGAAGGAGAATGGCACAGAATGAAGTTTTTCATTTGTATGGCTTTTGGCCACAACCTTTCTGGCCTTAAGAACCAGAGGACAAATTTCAGGGCCACTACTTCTACTAGACAGTGTAAATCTCCAAAAATAGAGAGGGAGAGGCCCAGATTCTGTAAAATCTGCCCAGATCTCTGAATGCTCACTGAATCTTGCATGCATGAGAAAGACAAAAAACCAGCCCATCAAAGATTTTGAAAACTAAACTGAGATTCGAAGTTGCCACTCAGAAAATACAGTACTTCGAATTCAACTGGAAAATTGCCTCCTAAAACCAAAATAACAGCACTTGTAGTAATAGAAATGATCCACAATGTAATATTCACAATATCCAGAAATGAAATCGAAATTTGAAATTATTCAACAAGTGAAGAATCAGGGGAAAAAATTACCTATTCTCAAGTAAATAAACAATGTATGGAGCCCAACTCCAAGATGACAGAGATGTTAGAAAGATTTTGATGTAGCTATTATAACTTTACTCACAGAAATAATTGGAAATATGCTCACAATGAATGAAAAGATAAGGAATCTCAGTTAAAAAATGGAAATTGTAAAAAAAAATCTAATTACAGAACAAAAATTATAATTCCTGAAATAAAAGTTAATCATATGGTCTTAACAGTAGAATTGTGTTAGTGGTGGAAAAAGTCAGTGTAGTTTCAGAAAAACATTGGAAGTTATCCAATCTTATGAAGAGAGAGATAGGGAAAAAAAAAAAAAGGTTAAAACAATGAACAGAGCCTCAGGCACCTGTAGCAAAATAACAGAAAGACTAATATGTGCAACTGGAATCCAGGAACCAGAGAAGAGAAAGAATATGCAGGGGGAAAAACTGGAAGATGTGATGGCCAAAAATCTCTCATAAATGGTAAAAGATATAAAAGTATAATTTCAATAATTTGGCAAACTCCAAACAAAATAAATCTAAGCACATCATGGTCAAAATTCTGAAAACCAAATATAAAGAGAAGAGTCTTAAAAAAAGCCAAAAAAAAAAAAAAAGGCAAAGTACTTACATGAGAACAAGGACTCACATGGATACTTCTCTTTCATCAGAAATTACAGTGATCAGAAGATAGTAGAACAATATAGGAAAGTTCTAAAAGGAAAAAAAAATGTCAACCCAAAATTCTATACCCAGAAAAAAATATGCTTCAAGAATGAATGCACAATGAAGACATTTTCAGATAAAAGAAACTAAGAAACTGTGTTGTCAAGGTGCCTATCTATAAGAAATGATAAAGAAAATCTTCAGGCCAAAAAAAAAAAAAAAAAGGATGCCAGAAAGAAACTCAGACACTTAGTAAGAAATTGAGAGTATTGGAAATAGTAAATATCTGAATAACTACAAAAATTACTCTTTCCTTTTAATTCAATAAAAGATAAATGACGAGCTGTAGCAATAATGACATAGAGCAGGTAAATGGAATATCATGGTTGCAAATTCTTGTGTTTTAAATGAAGTAGTATAATATTAACTTTAAATAGGTTGTAAAGTTAAGGATGTGTGCTGCAATCCTAAAGAAAATAATTTAAGAGAAAAACAATTTTAAAATAATGAAAAGAGGTATAGCTAAAAATCCAAGAGCTTCTAGGAAAAAACATAAGATATAAGAATATGCCTTTTCTCAGGGAAGAGTATATATACCAATGGAATATTAGCTGGAAAAAAACGAAGAATTTAAAGTTTAGAGAAGCAAGAAAAGAATGACTTTCTTCCTCCTCCAGAATAACCAAATTCTAATTTTTTTTTCCAAACTGGAATGACAGTGATATTTCCTAAATTCAGTCAAATGTATGAATACATATTTATAGATATAACTAAATAGTCTACAGATGCTTGAGTTTAGAAGTAAGGTTTACTGTGGGTATTGTCAACGATGGGGGCACAGGAGCTTAACAACATACACATGGGTGCACTCTGTCTGCAAACCTTCTTCTAAACATGAATTCCCCCTTCTCTGCAAAGAAAAAGGGGAAGTATTTCAAGAATACGTTGCAGTAAGGTTAATCATCTTTGGTATTTTAATAGCAGTTTACTTCTTGTTTTCAAACAACTTACAAATAACAGCAACAGAGTTTGGTTAAACCTCTAGCTCCCAAAATAACTTATTGTCAAACTAACTTTTCTTTCTTTCTTTTTTTTTAAGCTCAAAGTACCTTTTACTGATCCTTTTTGCAAGTTCCCAAAGACATACCCATCAATAGACCACTGAATCTTAGAATTTGAATCAGCAATATTTTGTCTGTGACCTAGGCTTTAGTGCCACTCAGTGTTCAAGTCACAGAACTGCAGTAAATCAAATCCCCAAGTCTATCATAGCAACCTCGAAATATTTACTCTGAATTTAAAGACATCAATTCTTAAATTCCTGCCTGCTTTACGCTGCTCGATACATCTGAGCAAGATGAAAAATTCAGCATATACAAGATACCTGTTGGAACTTTGATCTGGAGAAAGTGGAGAATGAGCGCTGAGGATCTTATCTTCTCCTTTCTCTGCTTGAATCATCTAGTACTGTGCCATGTCTCCAAATATAAAAGGACTTACAGAAAGCATAGGAGAGAGAGATCATTTGCTTAGAAGGAAAAAAAAAAGCCCAGCTATTCAGGAATAAGACCTAACTAATAAGTCCCACATTAACAGAAAATAAAAACACTGATGGAAGTTTATAAACAAATGCTGAAAACCACCAATTATTGGGACCCAGGTTATATAATCTTAATTCTGTTAAATAACATAAGATAAAATAAGCAAGTAGGCAATCTTCCATTTCTCACAACAAATTCCACACCAATTTTTCAAAATTTTCACTGTATGGGAAAAAGAAAGATTCAAAGAATGAAGACTGAAAGTGTGTTGCAAAAGAAGAAATACAAAAATAAGAAAGGCATTTTTAAGTAGAAAATAATTAGAAAAATAAGGAATAGAAATGCAAATATGAATGTAGAAAGGCTAAATAAAATAAAAATTTGGCCAGCAAATGGGATTTAAAAATTCACCTGGAAATTACGAATAAAATTACATCATTCAAGTTCATCTGGGAATAACATTATTGATAATGATCCATTTTTAAAATCAAAATAATGACCCATATGTAGTATTAAATTCAAAATTTTTAAAAGGATAGAGAGATCAAAATTCCCCTTTTGCAAATCCGTAACTATGCTTTGAAAGATCTTACATGCAACAAGAGGTAATTTAAAGAAAATTTCATGGTAACTTTTTCTTCTTAAAAAATTAAAATGTCCATTTATTGTAGAAAATTTTAAAAATTAAAAAACAAGCATGAATTATAGTCCCACTAATAGGACTGATAAAATGATCTGCATTAGCATTTTGGTGCCAGTCTTTTATCAATGTAAAAATTTACATGTTCCAAATGAAATCTTAACGATTTAATGACCTCATTTATTCTTTTAATATACAGTATATACATTAAAATATTGTTGAACAGTCCTCTAAAACATCATGTTAAACAACAACTGGTTTTTATTTTCTAGATGTACTCTAATTTTTTTAACCCATTTCCTATTATTGGACATGTTGGCTGATTCCTGTTTTTAGCTTTTATAAAGAGATAGAGTTCATATCCTTGTAACTAAATCTCATATATACAAAATTATTTTCTCAGAATAAAAAGCTAAAAATTGAATTACAATGTTAAAACCACAAAAAGTTTTATGGACTTCATAGGTAATTTTCCTACAGAAAGGATTGACCAACTGTCTGGTTTTCTGTATCTTGCCAATAAAATGACCACTCTTTTTACATCTCTATCAGTTTGATAGACAAAAATGTTTTCTCATTATTCTCACTTGCATTTATTTGATTTCTGGAAAGAGTAAGTAAATTTCATATGTTTACTGTCTATGGGATGTCTTTCTTTGTGAAGTGCCTGTTCATGTCTCTGACCATCCATAGGAACAGAGGGCAGTGCCTTGCAGTGGTTAAGAGCACAGGCTCTGAGCTCAGACCACTGGCTTTGAAGTCTTCATCTATCATGAACAGTAAGACTTCTCCAAGCCTTAATTTCTTCATCTGTGAAATAAAGATAACAGTACCTAGCCCCCCAGATGAGATGATGGCCTGTCATGTTCTACATGCTCTTATATTTCAAGAGCTCTTTATAAGAAGGATTTTCACCCTTTATTCACCATATGTGTTGCAACCATTGTTCCTAGTTGTCACTTGCCTTTCAATCTTGTTTATAGTGGATTTTGGCAGACAGAAGCTTTAAATTTTTTGTAGTAAAATCTATCACTCTTTTCTTCAGGATATTTGCCTTTGGTATCATGCTTAGAAAGGCAACAGATTTAGAGAAGGAGTAAAGATAGTACAACTTTTTCAGGAAAGCAAAATATATCTGGCATGTGTATTGTGAATCAGATCAAAATCCAGCATTCTTCTCATGCACCTCTACTAAGCATGCAAAATTTTTAAATAACTTCAGTCTGAAAAAGAAATGCACAAAATTCACAATGTCAGTCACTATACACAAGATTTCCAATGATCATGGCCTGTCTAGTTCCCTGGTTTAGCTGAATCTTGGTATTCACCTTCAATAAAAGCTACATAAATATACATAAATATAGTCATACCACAGTAATTAAATTAAGTTCCTCTTTTTTAATCAACTTCCCAGATGATTTAAAAATGCGTAATAAAATTAATTATTCCAAAAATCAAAGAACTTCCCAGAATCACTCATGTCTGAGGGAATCGGCTTGTGACTGAGTTTCTTTATCCTAGTCTCAGAAAATTTAACACAAAGACTTTCAAAGTTTAAGCAGACTAAATCATTAGTAAGGCAGCAAGGTGCTGTTCATTTGAACCAGGATGACGTTTTCCATCCAGCAGAGGACAGTACACACAAGCTGAAATACCAAACTGTAAACTGTTTCCTACACATCTCTAACACAATAGCATTATTTACCATGGTCTCATTACAGAGATAGTATTTAGTCAATTAATATCTTTGAAATAAAAATGTAAGCAGTAAAACATAACTGAAATTTTGTAACGATTTTTCAAATTTAGTTTAATGCTAATTCAATTTTAACATCTAAAAGATTTGAATATGTAGGGGCTCCTGTGCGGCTTAGTCGGTTAAGTGCCTACCTTTGGCTCAAGTCACGATCCCAGAGTCCTGGGATCAAGCCCCCACATCAGGCTTCCTGCTCAGCAGGGAGCCGGCTTCTCCCTCTCCCTTTCCCCCTTTGTGTGCTCTGCCTCGCTATCAAATAAATAAATAAATAAATAAATAAATAAATAAATAAAATATCTAAAGAAATTCTATAACAAGTGGAAGTACAATTCCAATATTATACTTTCATTTATAATTCATATAGAACTTCAAAAAGTTATCACTTTTATGATACTTTCATGTCCTTAGTCATTACAAGAAATTGCATTCAGGTGAGCCACTTAGAAAACATTAACAGTAGCAATATATTATGCTATATTTAAAAAAAAAACAGAACTATGTTTAAAATCTCAGTATTCCTATTTTCAGATATTTTGGGCAATTTTTGCCTCTTTTATAATATAAAATTGTAGTTAACATATCAGAACTGTAAAAAAAAGCTACTGGTTTTCGCAAGATCACAAATAAGTAAACAATTGCATATCAGTGATAAATTTTTCTTAGTCTGCTACTCTATCCACCACAGTATGTAATTTCTGCCATAAACATCTTAAAATATGTAAGAAGTCATAAGAATTGCTAATACTACTTTTCAGCACTGTCATATTTTGTCCGCTGAGCCAAACATACCAGATGTCTTTAAATAAAAGATTTAGACAGCATAAAAATAAAGTGTTATTGTATATGGGATTTTTAAAAATATACCAATACATTAGAAATACCATAAGGTCTGAATATATGCTATTACCAAAGAGGAAAAGAGTTTATAGATACTAACACAATATATCTGAAGACGTAAAGAGATAGTGATCTTAAATGGAGATGGTTAAGAAGAAAACAATAAAAAATCAATGTAACACTCTGCATGATAAAGAATATTTTATCTATTTTAACATAATGAGCTAGAATCATACATTCTCATTTCTTGGAGAAAATATGGATTTTTCATTTCCTAAAAGTAAGATAGCCCCATCAGTGTACAATTCTACTAGATTCTATGAAAAAAACCACTGTCGTTAAGTAGGCTGGAATGACGGTGAGGGGGTGAAGGGATGTGAGGTGACTACTGGGATTAACTGGTGATACTATATTTAAACACATGCACTCACACTCACAACTAGTGAAAAAGGAACTATCTGGGAGAACAGATTTGAAACAATAGCTTCATCCTGAGCTGCTCTTGTGCATCTGTTACATTTACACATTTCTATCTAGTAACTCTAGATGTTTAAGTGAACATTTCTCTCCGCATCCCCCCTCCACCTCTAGCCACAGATGATCATATAGGGAAAGGTAGAAGGGGAAAGAGAGATGAAGACAGAGTGGCAAGTCTTATATCCACACATGTAAAAAGATATAAAAGGACACATATGGACATAGTCATAAACATCACAAAAATAATTTTTAAATGCTCACTCAAATATTTAAAGATTACCCTCATTTGCCTGCAGAAAGTGTAAAACTTCCTTAGCCCTACATAACATATTAAAGCCCTCCACAATCTGACCCAACCTATATTTTCAGCCTAGGCTTCCACCAGGCACTGATATGAACTCCTTACTCCTCACATCAGTGCTTGTCATTCTCCTAGGCCTTTAAAATAAAATTTTGTGCTTTGGGACCTTTAAGCAAGGCATTTCTTCTACCTAGATCACCATCTTACAGCTCATCTAAAGAACTTCTTCTCATCTCTCAGGATTCAGTTCACTTACCATAATATAATTATTTGCTTATTTTGGTGTCAAACTCCAATAGACTAGACTTTGAGCTCCTAATAGGCAAAAATAATCTTACTTATATTTGTATTCCTAGCACCAATCGCACTGCCAGGCATCATTGCTGATGTAAAAATGTTTGCAGAGGGGTGCCTGGGTGGCGCAGTCGTTAAGCGCCTGCCTTTGGCTCAGGGCGTGATCCCAGCATTCTGGAATCGAGCCCCACATCAGGCTTCTCTGCTGGGAGCCTGCTTCTTCCTCTTCCTCTCCCACTCCCCCTGCTTGTGTTCTCTCTCTCACTGGCTGTCTCTGTCAAATAAATAAATAAAATCTTTAAAAAAAAAATGTTTGCAGAATGACGAATAAATGAATGAATGAACACATATCTATTAGAACTCATAGATCTTTTTTAGGAGTGACAGAATCTGTTTTCCTTTTCTCTCCTCAAGCACTCAAAACACTATAAATTAACTAAAATGGAATTTTCTTCCTTTGCCCAAAACTACCCCATTCTTGTCCACAGCAACTCCTAACCTCAGTAGCAAGTAAAATATTTTCTCTATTTCGAGACATTAAAAGACATATTATTCCAGGAAGATGGGATAGATGAATTTTTCCATATTCTTCCCACTAGGTACAAATAAACATCCTGGATGTTATATATAAAATAAACATAAAACTCTGAAAGATGGAGAGAAGAAAGCAGACTGGTTAGGAGGGACATCAAAACCCAAGGAACAAGATGGTGGTGAGTTCCTTGGGTTTTCTTTCTTTTTTTTTTTTTAAGATTGATTTATTTATTTTGAGAGAGAGCAAGCAAGCAAGTTGCGGAGGGGCAGAGGAAGAGGAGAGAGAGAACCCCAAGCAGACACACACACCAGCTCCGGACGCCCCCCACGGCCACTGAGCACAGAGCCCGAGGCAGGGCTTGATCTCATAACCCATAAGATCATGACCTGCACTGAAATCAAGAGTCAGATGCTTAACCAACTGAGCCACCCAGGTGTCCCTCCCTTGGCTTTCTTGCCTCATACATTCCAGACTTATTGCTTAAGAAGCCAGTAATCTGGAAACATCAATAGGCATAAAAATAGCCCCCAACAAAGGCTTGCTCTCTCTAACTAAAGGACCAAGGAAAGGTCAGCCTAGTGAGATAGAAAACTTTTAGACAATAACTGCTCAACTCCAGTCAAACACTGCAAGAAAAACTGTGGCTCCACTCCCATCCATACCAGCAAAGGCCAAGTGCGGAGCTTAGACATCCACCCTCACCCTCAACTACAGTAGTGTCAAAGAAGTCCAAACAGGAAGCTGGGCCATCACGGGCTATCCCTGCTGGCCAGTAATGTGATCTCCCCCTCCCTGTACTGTCAGTGGGGAACACACAAGGAGCCAGGACTTCCTCCCCAACCCAGTAAAAAGCCACCCTTCCCACTCCAATGGAGGAGTGTCAGAGGATGCCTTATGCAGAATGGGACTCTCACTATCACTCAGTAGTAATAAGGCCGCCCCTACCACAGAGTCAGTAGAGACTCTGTAAGGAGCCAGAGTTCCCACTGCCACCCAGCAGTAATAAGGAGTCCCTCCCATTCAATTGTCAACAACCTACTTCATATTTTTTCTCCACTTAATATTAACATGGTGACACCTCTCCCCTTCCTTCCACTGCCAGAGTGGTGTCAAAGAAAGTCAACCAAAAGGGAAGGTTTAAATAAAACTTGAAGTCTCACAATATAATATGAGAATGTCTAAGTTTCAATAAAATATCACTCACTACACTAACAACCAGAAAGGTCTCAAACTGAATGAAAAAGACAACCAATGGATGCCAAAAAGAGATGACAAAAGAGCTAGGATTATCTGATAGAGATTTTTGTAAAAGCCATTATAAAAATGCTTCAATGCACAATTACAAACACACTTGAAACAAACGAAAAATTAAAAAGCCTCAGCAAAAAAAGAGAAGATATAAAGAAGAACCATATGGTAATTCTGGAACTGAAAAATACAATAATCAAAATTTAAAAGGTTTAGTGGATGGGCTCAACAGCAGAATGGAGGAGATAGAGGAAAGAAAAGGTGAACTGGAAGAAAAACAAGAGAAATTACCCAATCTAAACATAGATTAAAAAGACTGGAAAAAAAAAGAAGAAAAAGAATAGTGCTTCAGGGACCTGTGGGACTATAACAAAAGATCTAACATTTGTGTCATTGGACTCCTAGAAAGAGAGGAGAAACAGGCAGAGATAAAAAGCACTTAAAGAAATAATGGCTGAAAACTTTACAAATTTAGCAAAGGACATAAACCTACAGACTCACAAAGTTGAGTGAATCCCGAACAAAAAAAAAAAAGGAAAAGCAAAGAAAAGAAAGAAAAAAAAAAGAAATCTACACCAAGACAAATTATAATTAAAATTCTGAAAATTAAAGACAAAGAAAAAGTCTTGAAGGCAGCCAGGACATCTTATCTATAGAAGGGAAACTATCTGAATGACAATGAATTTCTCACCAGAATCTTTGGAGGCCAGAAAAAAAAGTGGTACACTATATTTCAAGTCCTGAAATAAAAGAAATGTCAGAATCCTATATGCTATGAAATTATCCTTCAGGAAGTAAGAAGAAATAAAAACATTCCCAGATGAAGAGAACTGAGAGAATTTAATACTAGTTGACCTATCCTAAAAGAATAGCTAAAGGAAGTTCCCTAAACAGAAAAGGAATTATAAGAGAAGGAACCTTAGAACATCAGAAATGAAATAAGAACACAGTAAGCAAAAAATATTGGTAAGTATGATAGGCTTTCCTTCTTGAGTTTCTTAACTTACATTAGACAATAGAAGCAAAAATTACAATACTGTCCTATGTGGTACAAAATGTATGTAGAGGAAATATTTATGACAATTATAAACAGAGGAAGGTAAAGGGATACAAAGGGAAGTAAAGTTTCTATACTTCACACAAACTGCTAAAATGATGACACCAATTATTGTGATAAGATATATATCTAAATACCTTGCAGTAAGACAAGAAAGGGAAATAAAAGACATACAGATCAAAAAAGAAGAAACAAAATTGCCCTGTTTGCAAACAGCATGATTATCTACTTAGAGAATTCCAAAGAATCTACACACACAATCTGCTAGAACTAATAAGTGACTTCAGCAAGGTCACAGAATACAACATTAACATACAAAAATCAATTATATTTCTATATAGTAGCAATGAACACATAAACACTGAAATTTAAAATACAATATCATTTATAACTGCTCAAAATGAAATACTTAAATGTTATTCTAACAAAACATATTCATGATTTGCATGCTGAAAACTACACAAAGCTAATGAAAGAAATCAAAGGAAATATAAATAAATGGAGGGATCTACCACGTTCTTTGGTTGATAGGCACAATAGAATAAAGATGTCAGTTCTTTCCAAATTGGTATGCAGTGTTAATGTAATTCCTAACAAAATCCCAAAAAGATTAGATAGGGTACGCCTGGGTGGCTCAGTCGTTAAGCATCTGCCTTCCGCTCAGGGCGTGATCCCAGAGTCCTGGGATCAAGCCCTGCATCGGGCTCCTCCACTGGGAGCCTGCTTCATCCTCTCCCACTCCCCCTGCTTGTGTTCCCTCTCTCGCTGGCTGTCTCTATCTCTGTCAAATAAATAAATAAAATCTTTAAAAAAAAAGATTAGATAGGTAGATGGATAGGTAGATAGATTGATAGATATAGATAACTCTAAAATTCCTTTGGAAAGGCAAAACTAGAATAGCTAAAACAATTTTGAAAAAGAATGAAGTGGAAAGAGTCAGTCTACTTGATTTCCAGAATGTATTACACAGCTACAGTAATAAAGACTGTGTAGTATTGGCAAAGGAATAAACACACAGATCAATGCAGTAGAACAGAGAACACAGAAATAGACCCATACAGATATGCCCAACTGATTTTTGACAAAAGTACAAAAGCAATTCAGTGGAGAAAAAATCCTTTTCAACATATGGCATTGGAGCAATTGGAAACCCAAAGGCAGTAATTTGAACTTGAACCAAAGTCTCATACCTTATGAAAAAGTTACATAAAATGGATAAGACTCAAATATAAAATGTAAAACAGTATAACTTTTAGGAAAAAATTGGAGAAAATTTTCAGGATCTAAGACTAGGTGAAGAGTTCTAAGACTTGACGCTAGAAGCACAATCTACAAAAGGAAAAACTGATAAATAGGATTTCATCAAAATTTTGAATTTTGCTCTATGAAAGACCTTGTTAAGGGGGTAAAAAGACAAACTATAGAAAAGGATAAAATATTTGGAAACCATACATCCAACAAAGGACTAGTGTCCAGAATAGATAAAGACTCTCAAAACTCAACAGTTTTTAAAAAATTAATTAGAAAATAGGCAAAAGATGGGGTGCCTGGGTGACACAGCTGGTTGAGCACCCAACTCTTGGTTTTGGCTCAGATCGTGATTTCAGGTCATGAGATCAAGCTGAGTGTGGAGTCTGCTTAAGATTCTCTCTCCTCTTCCTCTGCCCCTCCCACTTCTGCACTCTCTCTTGCGCACTCTCTCTCTCTCTAATAAATAAAAAATAAATCTTGTAAAAAAAGAAAGAAAACGGACACAAAAGTCATGAATAGGTATTTCACCAAAGAGGACACAGAGATGGCAAATCAGCACATGAAACATCATTAGTCATTACTGAATTGCAAATTAAAAACACCATGAAATGTCACTATACACCTAACAAAATGGCTAAAATTTTAAAAAGTGGCAAAACCATATGCTGGTGAGGATGCAGAGAAATGGGATCACGCATATATTGCTGGTAGGAACGTAAAATGGTATAGCCACTCTGGAAAACAATTTGGCAATTTCTTTAAAAATCTAAACATGAGGGCACTTGGATGGCTCAGTCAGTTATGCCTCCGACTCTTGATCTCATCTCAGGTCTTGATCTCAGAGTTGTGAGTGCAAGCCCCACATTGGGCTCCATGCTGGGTGTGGAACCTACCTAATAAAAAAACCTAAACATGTAACTACCATATGACACAGCAATTCCACTCCTGGGCATTTGTCTCAAAGATGTGGTCACACAAAAACCTGAACACAAATGTTTACAACACAGATGTTTATTCATAATACCCAAAAACTAGAAACAATCCAGATGCCCTCCCATGGGTGAATGATTAAACTAACTGTGGTACATCCATACCATAGACCAATACCCAACAATAAAAAAGAATGAATTATTGATACATGCAATAACCTGGATAAATCTCCAGAGAATTCTAATATGTGAAAAAAATCAATCCCAAAAGGTTACATACTGTATGATTCAATGTATACAACATTCTTGAAATGGCAAAATTATAAAAATGGAGAACATGTTAGGGTTATTGGGGCTTAACAGTGGGGGCAGAACTTCAACAGACGAATGGATAAAGAAGATGTGGTCCATATGTACAATGGAATATTACTCAGCCATCAGAAAGGATGATTACCCAACATTTGCATAAACATGGATGGAACTGGAGGAGATCATGCTAAGTGAAATAAGTCAAGCAGAGAAAGACAATTATCATACAGTTTCACTTATTTGTGGAACATAAGGAACAGCAGGGAGGACATTAGGAGAAGGAAGAGAAAAATGAAGGGGGGGAACAGAGGGGGAGATGAACAATGATAGACTATGGACTCTGGGAAACAAACTGAGGGTTTTAGAGGGGAGGGGTGTGGGGGGATGGGCTAACCCAGTGATAGGTATTAAGGAGGTCATGTATTGCATGGAGCACTGGGTGTTACATGCAAACAATGAATCATGGAACACTACATCCAAAACTAATGATGGTGACTAACATAACAATAATTTTTAAAAAGTGGGAGCAGAAGAGAACTGATATGCGTATAAAAGAGCAATATGAGGGATCCTGGGGGTGATGGAAATGTACTGTCTCTTGACTATAGCAATGTCAATATCCTGATTGTGATATTATACTATAATTTTACAAAATGTTACCACTGGGTAAAGGTTACATGGATTATCTCTGTATTGTTTCTTACAACTGTATGTAAATCTACAATGATATCAAAATTAAAATTTTGTTTCAGAAAAAATTTTTTTTTCCTTAAAGAACTAAAAGAAGGAAATAGACTTGATTATCTCACTAGTCAACAAAATACATATGTTGAACATTTGTATTAAATCAAAGAATGAATGAGCAACTAGACAATTCTTATTGGCCTATGCTCACCTGGTGGACAGCCCTGTCTTGACCTTCTAGGTAATTAAAATTAAGCTCAACATCTTTGTTTTGTGTCCTGATGAGCTATGCAAGCTTAGTCTATAAGGTCAGAGAAGGAGCCTTAGAGGTCACCCAATCCAACTCTCTCATTTGTAAAGAAATTGAGGACCAAGAAGATTAAATTATAAGGTCAAGTTTTGGGTTTTTTTTTTTAAGATTTTTATTTATTTATTTGACAGAAAGAGAGACAGCCAGCAGGAGAGGGAACACAAGCAGGGGGAGTGGGAGAGGAAGAAGCAGGCTCCCAGCAGAGGAGCCTGATGAGGGGCTTGATCCCAAAACATCGGGATCATGCCCTGAGCTAAAGGCAGGCGCTTAACGACTGAGCCACCCAGGCGCCCCCAAGGTCAAGTTTAAATACAGAGTTTGTAGTGGAACCAGGCCTAAGTTCCCATTCGCCAGTACAATATTCTTTCCATCGTAGACTTACATATCCCCAAGAGTGAAGACAGTCTCCTTGATAGGTCTATACAGAGAATTATTTAAGGAATCTACCATACACCATCTGAAACTGAATTCCCACTGCATACTCTCTGGAATAGAATGGCCTCTTTTATATAGGATGGCTTATCACCAAACCCATCCCTGGAAACTATCAGTGAATACAAAGAGCAGGAAAGAAAAACATCAGTAGCCTAGAAGCTCAACATCCCTCCTGGACAAGCACAAAAGAAAGCCCCACAAATAAGGAGTTCTCCCGACCCTTAGAGTCCAGGAAGGAATTTTACTCTGCATCTTCCCTCTAGCTGTATTCCAGCACTCTGGGAACCTAAAAACATTAAATATTTATTGAGTAATTATTACATGCCAGGAACGATGCTTGATGCTAGGGACAGTGAACAAGAGACACAATCCCAAGCTTCACGGAGTTGCCATCTGTGAGAAAATAATTACAGGTAATTGCAAAACAGTATATTAAGAGTTAAGAGTATGTCCATAATACACTGAGAGCACAAGAGGGAAATCATTTCCTACTGGGCAGGGAGAAATGGTAGGAAGGTGGTGGGAAGAGTAAGCATTCAAAATAACCAGACAGTGGAGAATAAAGTTAATCGTTTACTCAATTTACTCAACTGAGAAAGTATCTAAATAAAACAATTGCTTTGGATCTTACATAGTTCACTTTGAGGCTTTGGTAAATGCTTCTATAAACCTCATAATCACATTCTAATTTATCTGTTTTGTAAAGTCAGCTTTTTATATAGATTTACTTTTAAAAGACTTTCACTACATTTGTAAAAGACTACTGTACCACTTCCCCCCACTCCCACTCCGTAAATCAACTCTGTCAAAAGAATTTTTTTATTGTATTTGTTTTGGTACTTAAAAACCCAATATGTAACTCAAACGACATGGTTTACATTTTTCCATGACTATCATGCCATATTTTGTCACACCCACTAATCAGATACTTTCCACTCATCTCTCTGCTGTATATGAAGCTGGCAGAAGACAATATTCTAAATTGCTTTCCAATCACTGCACCTCAAGAGACTTAAAAACACATTAACCTCAGGCAAGATAGCACGCTTTCATTTTGCAGGAAAATAAAACACTAATTATTGTCCCAAAACCTTCCTTAAAGGTCAAAAATAAATCCATAAATGCAATAAAATTGAGAGAAAACTTAACCTAGACCTTAAAGGAATAAACTCTTGATCTTGGAGTAAACATTTGAAAAACTCACTCTAATTTAACTTCTTCCGTGCCATGGTACCAAAACAAAGGGGGTTAATTAAGGACACAGTAATCTTTTGTCTGGTTTGGTTTTTTCTCATTCTCACAGGTATAAGTGTAAATTACTTGTGTAGCTTAAAATACTTGTTCACATTTCAGGTCAATGGATATCCGCTTAGAAGAAGGCAAGCACTGTGAACAGTGCTCTTAATTAATAATATCTTCACTGCATTGTTATATATTCTGGAAAATTGAAATCAACAGCAAAAATGCCTCATTTATTTCAGTAGGACTAAAGAAAATTTTAAAATTTATGTAGTACAAACAATATGTGTGAGCCACCTGTTTGCTTTTTAACTAAATGGATTGGTATGGAATGACAGCTGCTGCAAAACCAACAACACTTCAAATACTATATATTACTTTGCCAAGAAGATGAAATTTTGGTATCATTTACTTTATTACCATGGGACGTGTTAATGGAGATTCCTACAGAAGAGCACTGTAATGAATATTTCTAGCCACTAAGTGTCACCCTTCAGTTAAATATTTTAAAACTGCACTGATTGGGGGGTGGGGGCATGACTGTAGAGTCTTTTGAATGGGGTCAATCAGAAACAAACAAAAAAGACTCGATTATATAATGCACTCAAAGCAAGCATAGGCACTATACCAGTGTAAACTGCATAAAGAGGAATTCCTAGAGATAGAGGTGTTGCTCTCAGTGGAATGCCAAGTGATCAAATCAGACATTTTGCAAGCTTAAATAAGGTTTGAGCTGCACTAAGCCTTGTAATCTGTTTTTACCAATATAAATGCCAAAACTGAATTGCCACTATAAAGTCTGCCAAGTTTCTTTGTATTGTATGTCAGTATGCTGTTTTCCTTGATAGTGCCATCAATAAACATGTCTGGGGATCAACCGCTTGTGATCAGATATGCTACTTTCATTGTTTCAAGCTGAGCTGATACCGTATGAAAAGCCAGTGCCAGAGAGGTTCCATTCAGGCTTGAGCATGTGAGGGAAGAGAGAGGGCACAGTTCCCTTTACCCTGTATACATAGGTCTAGGTTAAGATTGGAAATTCCCCAATGCTCATGAGTTATAGACCTCATTTCTGAGATTGCGTAAGTTTTAGACAACAGCATAATGTTCTGCCCCTTGTAGGTGTTTTCTAAATAATTCAACAGATAAATACTCCAAGTTTAAAAGAAAAGATTTTCAGCCATACCACTCATCATATGTAAGAGTCTTGTTATCTCAAGATAGCAATATTATTGTATATTTTTCTGGTTATGTCACCATACAGGATAAAAATATATGTTGTTGCTGGAGTTTCTTTGCAATTAAAGGATCCCTTCAAATGTTTTTCCTCAAAATAAAATATCTATACTCAGAGTTACTCAAATCTCTATCTTTTCTTGCAAGGCAGACTGCTTCCATTTTGAAAAAACAGTTTTTCTAGCTTCTACTAAGTTTTGGGGGGCTTGTTTGTTTCATTTGGTTTGGTTCTTATTTTGTTTGTTCAATCTTGGGCATTTCATGCTGGGCAATCTTTCATAGTTACAACACAAGTCAGAAAAGTTAATGAGTACTTTAAAAGTTCAGAGCTGAGAAAAGTAAATTTGTAAGGGTAGGAGTGGGCAAGTAAAACTTTATAAAAATAGTATGTTCTTTAAAAGTACACATTACTATATGGATAGAATTTCCTTAGACCTAAATGTGGAGACAGGACATTCATATAGCTAGAATGGTGTGAGCAAAGATGTTGAAACAGTATATTTTGGAGACAGTGAGCAAAGCAATTTGGACTGAGTAATGATTCCACATAAGAAAGTGGTAGTTGACTAGGATTAAAAGAATTTTTGGAACCAGACTGGAATGGAAAACATGAAGTCAATAAGTTTTAGCTCATACAAACTAAGAGACAATGGGAACCATTAAAACATTTGAACACAAAAATGAAAATGATATGAAAAAAAAAGTATCCATAAGATTAATCAGACAAAGATGCGGAAAATTTAGAGGTGGCAAATGACAATAATACAATATTTTTTAAGAATGTGTATTGCAGATATATTTTAAGATTCTTAAAAATGTATAAACTTTCACATCCAATAAATTCTTCTGTTGAATAACCCACAAAAAATTTTAAATAAAATAAAAAATCCACAAAAGGAAAATAACAGGTACACCAAAATTACATCAACATTTGTTTGGTTTCTTTTTAAGATTTTATTTATTCATTTGAGAGAGAGAGCACAAGCAGAGTGGGGAAGAAGGGCAGGGACAAGCTGACTCCCTGCTGAGCAGGGAGCCCAACACGGGACCATGACCCAACCCCAAGGCAGACACTTAACTGACTGAGCCATCCAGGTGCCCCAAATCAACATTTCTAATAGGAAAGAAATACCTCAATATCCAATATTGGGAAAGAATGACACATATTCTTGAAGAATTTTGTGTAGTAGACCAGTAATTATGAAGACTATGTAAATTACATGCAAAAATTTAAAAACTCATGATATATGTACACGTATACAAATATATATATATATATATAAAATCACAATTTGAAGTGCAAAAAACAGCCCCAGAGTACAATGTCTGTTTGCCTAAGACACTAGTAATAAGGAATTTGAGAATACAGCCTTGACCTGAGGTTATAAATCTCTTCTTCATATACCCAGAGGTCTTCAAGTTTTTTTAGGAAAAGAGTCTAGGGGGTCTAGGGGGTCCATCCCAAATCAGGACACTGGCTGTGACAGAGGGACATTACTGCTGGGTAGAAGCTGGCCTTGGCAGGTGGCGACTGAAGCCAGAATCTAAAGCAAGGGCTTCTATAGCAACCATGGGTGACGGAGCAGCACCTGGAACAGGTGGTAGTAATTATTTTAGAATGTCAGTTCCATTGCTGTAGTCAAGGAAGAGAATTCCCAGTCAAGTTGACAGGGCCCACTGGATTACATTTCTTTTCATTCCCTTCCTCCACCACTTTCACACAGTGCTACAGGTGAAGATGGAACAGGTTCTGGTGACAATCAACTCACGGGTTTGAATCAAGAGGGGTTTTGGCATTAATGGAACAGTGGCCTTCGTGGAGCACGTCGGGCTAGGCAGCTCCAGAATAGAGAACAGTGTGACCCAGACAGAATAGAGACATTAAAGCTTTTCTATTTCTCCAATCACCACCACCTTCAGCTGTACTAGCTCAAGTCTTCCTTTCTCATCCCTTACAAACATTTCAGAAAAAGTACAGAACTTTCTGGATCACTTTTCAGGTATAAAATAGCTCAATCTGATATGAAACTTCCCACTTAGAGCTCATTTCATCCTTTCCTCTGCAGTGCCGTCTGAGCCTTAAAGACTTAGAGTGACAAAAAAAAACAGCGTGATCT
>NW_024423343.1:67787531-67788541 GCF_017311325.1 Ursus maritimus
TCCCCTCAGCCAGCCCCATTTCAGAGCTCCCTTCTCCTGGCTTGTGGCAAGAAGGGAAGAGTTGGAATGAGACAAGTGGCTCTTTCTTATCTAATCCCTGTTGTTATCCTTTCTTGGCCAAAGCTGGGTATTGAGGAGTTCTGTGTGGCAGGTATCCAAATGTTGGCTCTTTCATTAAGCAAATGTGGTTCCATGAGACAGAAAATCTGCCTCCAGCTTGTCCTCTTCCAATGCCCCTTCAGTTTGCACCCCTGGAGGTCCCTTCACTTCACATCTTCTTTCTGCCAGGATATACTTGCCTGGAGGCAAGTTGTCTTGAGTAGGCTTCTGTCAAGATGGCTGAGGCCCAGCTACCTTCCCAGCTGACTCTCTAAAAACTCACACATCCTTGATAGGCCTAACATGGGAGTGCAAGCTGTCCACACGGCCTCTTGTCCAACACACATTCTCCATTCTCTACTCCCCTGTTGAATAGGCACTGGACAGATCAGCAAGCCTGCAACGTAAGCAGACAGCAAACCAGGACTCAAAAATCTTTACAAGTAAACCCCCCACTCTCAGCTTGGGGGTGTTAAGCCTTCCATCTTCTTCCTCTCAGTAAAAAAAAAGAAAAACCACAACCCTCTCCCCTTAGGCTAATGATGACCTCCCTGTGCTTTTCCTTACTTTCACCCTTGTCTTCTGGTCTTCTGCTTCTATAGCCGGGAGCAGGGAGAGGGGAGACAGTGATAAGAGTGGTGCTAAGGTGATGATTAGGAGTAACAGAGCCTGTTTACCTCTTAATAAGTTCTCAGCAGATACAGGGTCTAGCCCCTAATTATTTCATGCTACTGTAGCTACTTGATGCCTCCTTGTCCCCAACTTTGAGTCCTAGTCAACAGGAAAAGTTCAACTCAGTATCCTGTTATTAAAGGCTGTAAGAAGTCTCTGAACTGAGAAACACAGATATCAAGGAAGCAAAATGCTGCCTAAATTCAGCATTTTTTTCCTGAAGTTCAAAATCTTTCCCT
>NW_024423343.1:67788547-67865842 GCF_017311325.1 Ursus maritimus
ACAGGACAAGAGGGAAACATGGAAATGGAGCCTGAGTCTCCTTTCTGAATGTTAGAATGGTGCCCTTCTAGTTGTGGCCACAGATGGAGAGTCATTTCTTAATAAGTTCTACTGCCAAATATTTTCATTCTTAGGGCCCAGCTCTGGATTCACACAAGCAACCACTTCCTGTAATTAAAACTGGTCCCAAAAGAGTTGGAATCAGTTGCAGAATCCACTGCCTCAAAGATTGAGAACTACTATCACCACTTCCACTGTCTACCCAAACCCCCACTTTTGTCACTCTCTCACCGGTCCTATTTCCCTCTGTAACCCGCCCTGCAGAGACTCCTTGCCAATCCTCAAAAGATTCCCCTAACTTCAAATCACAGGGAATGAGGTTAGGATCTTCTTTTCTTGTCTCCTCTTGAAACATCACCATAGGTCTTCAGGGGCATAATAAATGTGATCCAAGTGCAAGACAGTTTCTTAAATAAAACAGAATTCCTTTGGTCACCTTCCACCCCAAACCCAGAAATAGCTACTTTTTAAAATGGCACTTCTTTGGTTTTGCTTTGTATTTTTTTATATTACTACATAACCATAAGATCTTCTTCTAGTCAAAATAAAAATTATCTGTAAGTCTCTCCAGTTTCTTTATAGAAGCAATAAAGGTCCCTAAGCCATATATGTGAATTCACCCCAATGATAATAATTTCACACAAAAAAATTACCTTCCTTTTGGAAAAATTGTCACCATAACCAATTACAACTGTATGATTTGCCCCTTAAGCCATATAGAGACCACAAAATTAAATTTAAAACCTGCCATTTTCCCTTCTCCCTTCACCCCTAATTCCAATTAAATGAAAGACCAAAAAGCTATATTTATGAAATGTTTAGAACTCCTCAACTAGAACATGCTACAGAAAACCAAGTGTTGCTATAAAGCTTGATAATATGCATTTACTATGAAATTGTGGTAATGGGGTCAGCTTTTGTTTTCCAGGGTTGAATACAAAGGAATTTGAGAAATATGGAGGTTTATGGGAAGATAAATCTTAAAAACATGGTCTCAAATAAAATAGGAAAAAGAAACAAAAACACATTTTTAGTAAGCATTGCACTACTATTTGGATAAAATCCTGAGCCCAATTCAGCTTCCATAAGACCATTACCACAGACTAATAGCACACATCATTAGATTCTAACTTTAACAGCACAGCCTCATCGAACATATGTGCTGTCTGCATGGGAGGTCTGAGGGCTAAAGCTAGAGCATGCAGCAAAAAATGTGCGAAAAGCAGTGCACTTCTGAAAGATTTTACTGAATGTTAACATCCATTAAAAACTTTCTTTGTGTTGCACACAACTCATAACCTTTATCCATCTCTCCCCCCCTCACTCTGTAGTATCTGTATATAAACAACTGAGATAACTAAATAATTCTCAGGTTACTCACTAAAAATAAACTTAAATATAATCCTTTAGTGAGATGTAGTCTAAGTACTTATGAGCCACTGATGCTTCTCACAAGAATCTAAAAAATTAGAGAAGTAAGATCTTGTGAGTGTAAAACTCTGAATGCCTCATACACAACGGTAAAGATGCAAAGTCACCTTAAAAGACAAATGGAAAGACTTGTGTGCTATTTGATTAATTATACAATGATGCTTTATTAAATATGTCAATTAAAAGGGGAACTGGCCAATCAAATACACATAGATGAAGACGAATCTGCAAGCTACACTTCAGCAGCAATCGTCCAAGCACTTGTACGTGGGAAAATCTGTTTGGGCCAAAATAAAGCCCACTGAAAAGATTATTAAATTAATCTAATTCTCTTTGTCCTAATTAATGCTCAAAAAAGAATATTATGGCTTTACTTCCCAGGTACATATACGTAGAAGGAAAAGATAGGCCAGCCACCTAAATTTGATTGTTCCGGTTCTAATAGCAGTTATATTTATTATTATAAATCAATAATATTGGCTTCCCATGTAACCTAACTACAAGTATCCTGAGGCAATCAGGCTGACTAGAGTTCACTACCTGTTTCAGTTAAAGTTCTCAGCATAAGTTAACGAATATACTTTATGAACTTCATTATTATAAGTCGCCCATGACATATGGATTGAACTTAATGCCAAAATTAAGTTTCTAAGTCAGCTGACCTAAGGGCTCGATCCCAAGATAATAAGTGTCAATTTGTGAAGGCTTTTTGTAATAGCTTGTTATCATTCCCATATAACAGAGATCGGCTACATTATCATCCAGAGGAATGATTTATTGGAACCCAACCCGTATACCTAGTGTTTTGAATTATAGATATTTCAAATAGGGTTTTATGCCACTATTTCTCTACCCCTGCCCTTGGCAGACTTCACAACACTCTTTCCTTGAAGGCCAGATGCAACCTTAGAACTATTCTTAACATAATCTTCTAAGCAGCCAGTCAATTAAAATTGGCATGAGGGGCACCTGGGTGGCTCAGTTGGTTGTGTCTGACTCTTGATTTTGGCTCAGGTCATGATCTCACAGTCCTGAGATCAAGCCCCATGGCAGGCTCCTTGCTGAGTGTGGAGCCTGCTTGAGATTCTCTCCTTCTCTCCCTCTGTGCCTCCCTCCACCCCACTCTAAATAAATAAATAAATAAATAAATAAATAAATAAATAATTAAAATAAAATTAGCATGGGATGAGAACTATTGTTGGAATTGATATTTCATATTCTTTTCATGTACCAAAAGTGTAATTTGTGTCAAATATATATGGCCATAGTGTATTGTGATAAAATTTCAGGGTAAAAAAATCTTTTCTTCAGAAAAAATTGATAAAGAATTAAAAGAAAAAAGTTATGCTATTCTTTTTAGGCTTGAGTTTAAACATTCAAAAGAGAAAATTAAATTTTGATCTTAAATTCTTTGAGTTTCCCAAAGTAAGAGTCATCTTCCCATTTTTCTTCAAACTTCCTAGGATTTGTCCCATAACTCTGCATCCTGTTCAATCTTCTGTATCCCAAAGAAGTTCACACCAATGATACAGAGTGGCTACTTCAGAGACAAAAGGCACATAGCCAGCTGGCATAAAGCTTGAACCAAAAGACAAGAGAGTGAGAAATCTTAGCCAAGAGCCATGAGAGACAGTAATCATGATTTGTTAATTGTATCATAATTGCCCACAGAAAACGTGTGTCATCCTACTACATGACAGGACAGAGTAATATCTTAACAGCAGTCTTAAAACATGAGAGAATTTTTCATACTTAGTAGGACCATTCCTTTGTTCACTTCTACTAAAAAAACTAACAATAGGAATTAGATTTAAGCTGTTCGCTGCCTAATGAAGGACTAAAACTGAACACGAGGGAATTTTTCATTTACAAAGTTGCAAATTATGAGTGAAAACAGGACCCTCAGTAAGGTTGCCAGAGGAAAGCATGAATGGAATGAACACTAAGAAGCTGGGTGAGAAAGACCTGGTTGAAGCAAAGAGGATGTCCAGGGAGGGACACCTGGTAGGGATGCCTCAGTGGCTCAGTCAATTAGGCGTCTCACTCTTTATCTCAGCTCAGGTATTAATCTCAGGGTTGTGAGTTCAAGTCCTGCTTTGGGCCCCATGCTGGCCATGGAGCCTCCTTTAAAAAGAGGGGTGGGGATGTCCAGGCCTAGTGAAGTACAAGAGTCTTGGGGAAGCTTAAAAAGAAGGATGAATATGTTCTAACTAAAGTCATGAATAAAGCTTTTTTACTATGTAAGTTGTATTGGAAATTTTTGCCAACTCAAATAAAAAATAAAGTAATAAAAATTAGAAAGGAAGAGGCAAATGATTTTTAGGTGACATGGTGATGTAACTGGAAAAAAACAAGAAAAACAATGAAAACACTACAATAAGACAATTCAATAAAGTAACAGAATAGAAAATTAAATAAATCAATAGCTTTGTATACAAATTATAACCAATTAGAAAATAACAGAAAACCCCTAAACTGAAAAAGAAATGTGCAAACCTATATGTGGAAAGCTATAAAACTCTCATTAAATACATAAAGTAGATGTGAACAACAGCAAGAGAAATCATGCTCTTAGGATTATCAATTCTCCTAAAATTAAATTTAACACAATCTCAAAAAAAAAAAACAAACCCAAATACCAAGAAGTTCTTGGATGTTGATTCTAAAGTTTAAATATAAAGAAGAATAATGGGAGTGGGGGTAGCTAGCTCTATCAGATCTTAAAATCACTACGAAGCCTCTATAATTTACTGACATATAAATGGACCAATAGAACAGACCATAAAGTCTAGAAATAGAACCAGTACACATCAAAGTTTAGTTTATCATTCCAGTGACATCTTAAATGATTGGGAGAAAGAACTTTTTAATAAATGATGCCAGGACAATTGGATAACCATTTGGAAAAAGATAAAATTGGATCAGTACAGTATAAACTCCAAATGGTTCAGAAATCTAAATATAAAAATATTACACAGCCATAAAAAAGGATGAGATAATGCCATTTGAGACAACATGGATGGACCTAGAGGATATGATGCTAAGTGAAATAAGTCAGACTGAGAATGACAATTACCATATGATTTCACTCATAAATGGAATCTTTAAAATATAAATAAACAAAAAGCAGAATCAGAACTATAAATACATCAGACAAACCAATGGTTGCTGGAAGGGAGAGTGGTGGAGGAATAGACAAAATGGGTGAAGGGAAGGGGGAGATACAGGCCTCCAGTTATGGAACATGGAAGTCATGGGAATAAAAAGCAGAGCATAGGGGCGCCTGGGTGGCACAGCGGTTAAGCGTCTGCCTTCAGCTCAGGGCGTGATCCTGGCATTATGGGATCGAGCCCCACATCAGGCTCCTCTGCTATAAGCCTGCTTCTTCCTCTCCCACTCCCCCTGCTTGTGTTCCCTCTCTCGCTGGCTGTCTCTATCTCTGTCAAATAAATAAAATCTTTAAAAAAAAAAAAAAAGCAGAGCATAAAGAATACAGTCAATGATATTGTTATAATGATATAATGGGACAGATGGTACCTATACATCTGGTGAACACAGCATAATGTATAAACTTGTCAAATCACTAATTTGTACACCTGAAACTAATGTAACATTGTGTGTCAACTATACTCAAAAAAAAAAAAAAAAACCTGAGCGGCACCTGGCTGGCTCAATCCATTGAGCATGCAACTCTTGATTTCGGGGTTGTGAGTTCAAGCCCCATGTTGGAGGTAGAGTTTACTCAAAAAAAAAAAAAAAAAAAAACTATAAGTACTAGAAGAAATTTTGGTTGAATAGCTTTATAACCTGGGAATGAGAAAGCCTTTCTCATGACTTAAAATCTAGAATCCATAAAATAAAAGATTGACAAGTCTGACTTTATAAATACAAAATAAATTTGCATGGCAAAAATATATACATATACATGTGCATAGATACAGATATAAACAAAAAGAGCCTAGAAAAAATGAAGAAAATGACCAAAAATCTAAGAGAAAAAATAGGAAAATAACAGTTAACACAAATAGAAATGCTAATGGCCCTTAAATAAATTAAAATGTGCTCTACCTATCTCCTAAGAAAAATGTAAATTACACTACACTGAGATCCATTTTTTACCTATTGGATTGGCAAAACTCCAAAAGTTTGACAGCATACTCCATCATCAAGGCTGTAGAGAAACAGGCACTCTCAACATTTGTGGTTGGCACACAAAATAATGTGATCTCTATTGAGAAGGAAATTGGTATTACAAAAAATTTACAAATGTGTTTACTCTTTACCCCAGCAATTCCACTTCTAGCAATCTTACCTGAAGATACACTTTAAGAAACACAAAATAGCATATTCACAAGGTTATCCAATGTAGGATTATTTGTCATACCAAACAATTGAAAATAACTCAAATAGCCTTTAAAAATGACAGGCTAACTGAACCACATTACATCCACAAAATTAATAGATACCATCCAACCATAGAAAACAATGAGAAAAACCTCTCTGTTCTACCACAGTGTGAGTCCAATATTATGCAGTACCCTGACACAGTTACAAACTGAGAACCACCATAAATTCTAAACTCTCTTTTTGGCTCATATTTTGTGGAATGCATTATTCACATGCAGTTATAAATGAAAGAAGTGGTACCATATAAAATTTGGTGGCTGCTTCTCCGAGCTATGTATTGTATTAAATCAACAAAATGTGCACAGTTTTTATACAGTACCTAGATCAGTTTTGGACATTATAATGCTATGTCTGTATATTATACAAAGAGAAAACCAAACTTCTTCCTCATATCTTGGGATTTTATTCACATAATTTGTAAAACTACACATTTCTAAAATATAAATAAAGTGTACAAATCCTTAATGAAACAGTAATAAAAGACTAAAAAATGTACTTTCACTATTACCTCCTACATAAATTTCATCCTAAGGTACTAAATGATGAATTTTAAGATACTGTATGAAATGAAATGAAATGAAATCTATACCAAGGCTCTCTTCAATGACCATTAAAAGATTTAAATCAGGTATGGTCATATTTTAGACAGCTTAGGGAAAAAAAATTAGGAAATGCACATTAGGCTATCCAGATGGAGAAACAGAACACCTTTTTTTTTCCCCCAATGAAAGACCTATTAAAAATAGTGCCATATCAGATGCAAGCGTGGTTCAATATTCGCAAATCAATCAGCGTGATACATCATATCAACAAGAAAAGACTCAAGAACCATATGATCCTCTCAATCGATGCCGAAAAAGCATTTGACAAAATACAGCATCCTTTCCTGATTAAAACCCTTCAGAGTGTAGGAATAGAAGGTACATTTCTCAATCTCATAAAAGCCATCTATGAAAAGCCTACTGCAAATATTATTCTCAATGGGGAAAAGCTGGAAGCCTTTCCCTTAAGATCAGGAACACGACAAGGATGCCCACTCTCGCCACTATTATTCAACATAGTACTAGAAGTCCTTGCAACAGCAATCAGACAACAAAAAGGGATCAAAGGTATTCAAATCGGCAAAGAAGAAGTCAAAATGTCTCTCTTCGCAGACGACATGATACTCTATATGGAAAACCCAAAAGAAGCCACTCCCAAACTATTAGAAGTTATAGAGCAATTCAGTAACGTGGCGGGATACAAAATCAATGCTCAGAAATCAGTTGCATTTCTATACACGAATAACGAGACCGAAGAAAGAGAAATTAGGGAATCCATCCCATTTACAATAGCACCAAAAACCATACGTTACCTTGGAATTAACTTAACCAGAGACGTAAAGGACCTATATTCTAGAAACTATAAATCACTCTTGAAAGACATTGAGGAAGACATAAAAAGATGGAAAGATATTCCATGCTCATGGATTGGAAGAATTAACATAGTTAAAATGTCCATGCTACCCAGAGCAATCTACACTTTCAATGCTATCCCAATCAAAATACCGAGGACATTTTTCAAAGAACTGGAACAAATAATCCTTAAATTTGTATGGAACCAGAAAAGGCCCCGAATCTCCAAGGAACTGTTGAAAAGGAAAAACAAAGCTGGGGGCATCACAATGCCGGATTTCGAGCTGTACTACAAAGCTGTGATCACAAAGACAGCATGGTACTGGCACAAAAACAGACACATAGACCAATGGAACAGAATAGAGAGCCCAGAAATGGACCCTCGGCTCTTTGGGCAACTAATATTTGATAAAGCAGGAAAAAATATCCGGTGGGAAAAAGACAGTCTCTTCAATAAATGGTGCTGGGAAAATTGGACAGCTACATGCAAAAGAATGAAACTTGACCACTCTCTCACACCATACACAAAAATAAACTCCAAATGGATGAAAGACCTCGATGTGAGACAGGAATCCATCAAAATTCTAGAGGAGAACATAGGCAGCAACCTCTACGACATCGGCCAAAGCAACCTTTTTCATGACACATCCCCAAAGGCAAGAGAAACAAAAGATAAAATGAATTTATGGGACTTCATCAAGATTAAAAGTTTCTGCACAGCCAAGGAAACAGTCAGAAAAACTAAGAGGCAGCCCACGGAATGGGAGAATATATTTGCAAATGACACTACAGATAAAGGACTGGTATCCAAGATCTACAAAGAACTTCTCAAACTCAATACACGAGAAACAAATAAACAAATCAAAAAATGGGCAGAAGATATGAACAGACACTTTTCCAATGAAGACATACAAATGGCTAACAGACACATGAAAAAATGTTCAAAATCATTAGCCATCAAGGAAATTCAAATCAAAACCACACTGAGATACCACCTTACGCCAGTTAGAATGGCAAAAATAGACAAGGCAAGAAACAACAATTGTTGGAGAGGATGTGGAGAAAGGGGATCCCTCCTACATTGTTGGTGGGAATGCAAGTTGGTACAGCCACTCTGGAAAACCGTGTGGAGGTCCCTTAAAAAGTTAAAAATTGAGCTACCCTATGATCCAGCCATTGCACTACTGGGTGTTTACCCCAAAGATACAGACGTAGTGAAGAGAAGGGCCATATGCACCCCAATGTTCATAGCAGCAATGTCCACAATAGCTAAATCGTGGAAGGAGCCGAGATGCCCTTCAACAGATGACTGGATTAAGAAGTTGTGGTCCATATATACAATGGAATATTACTCAGCTATCAGAAAGAACGAGTTCTCAACATTTGCTACAACATGGACGGCACTGGAGGAGATAATGCTAAGTGAAATAAGTCAAGCAGAGAAAGACAACTATCATATGATTTCTCTCATCTATGGAACATAAGAACTAGAATGATCAGTAGGGGAAGAAAGGGATAAAGAAAGGGGGGTAATCAGAAGGGGGAATGAAACATGAGAGACTATGGACTATGAGAAACAAACTGAGGGCTACAGAGGGGAGGGGGGTGGGGGAATGGGATAGACCGGTGATGGGTAGTAAGGAGGGCACATATTGCATGGTGCACTGGGTGTTATACACAACTAATGAATCATCGAGCCTTACATCGAAAACCGGGGATGTACTGTATGGTGACTAACATAATAAAAAATCATTATTAATAAAAAAAAAAAAATAGTGCCATATCAGCTATTTAGATATTAAACTACTTTCAACATCAAAGAAAAGTAATTTTAAGGTAAGAACATTATTTTTCATTCTTATTAGTGAATAAATATTCATACAAAAGAATGCAGTCTAGCATTCACTAGAAATATTTCATAATCTATCTTAACTTTTACTGTAAAATATTTGATACATGTTACATACAAAACAATATATGAGTCCACCAGTTATTTTAATGAGAACATTACCAGTAGCATTAAAACTATCTCTGTGTTCCTCACTGGTCCTACTTCTCTGTCTCATTCAGATTAATCACTATCTTTAATTTTATTATTCCCTTGCTTAAAAAAAAATTTTACCCACATGTATACAAACCATGTATTCTTTATAGTTTTGCCTTTTTGAAAGTATTATTTTAAATAGGTATCATACTGTATGTAGTCTTCCATGACTTGATTTCTTCATTCAACATCATGTTTCCAAGATCCACCCATATTATTATGTGAAGCTGTATTACATTCATTCTTGCTTTGTCATTACGACAATTTCTTAATCCATTCTCCTGTCAAATAACAAGTGGCTTATTTTGGGTTTTTTGCTATTAAAAACAATGTCACATAAATATTTTTGTTCATGTATGCTACTATACTTGTGCAAGAGTTTATCTAAAACATAGGCCTAGATAGAATAGGTGGGATGTAGGATATGCATATGTTCAACTTTGAATCTAAAAATTTTTTTCAAAGGAAGTATATCAGTGTATATGCCCATCAGCTGTATATAAAAGTTCTTATTCCTTCATGTACTTACCAACATTTTGGGCTGCAAGACTTAATTGTACCAAACTAATTAGTGTAAAATAAAATCTCATTGTAATCAATAACATGTTGTTATGATATACACAATATTCTATTAAATTAACATAATTTAATGAGTTTTAGCATCTTCTTTCATAGATTTACTTGCCATTCCTATCTCCTCTGAAACGTTCACCATCTATTTTTAAAAATAGTTTATCTTTTCTTATTAAATTATAAAAAGTATTTGTATACTCTGGATACTAACACCATGCCAATTTTATGTCTTGTCAATATCTTCTCCCAGGATATGGTTTGTCTTTTCAATTTCTTTTTATGTTCTTAATCATTTATTTTACATATAGTTCACATTTTTTAGTTATGTTTAAGAAATTCTTCCCTATGGGTGCCTGGGTGGCTCAGCCATTAAGCATCTGCCTTCAGCCCGGGGAGTGATCCCAGAGTCCTGGGATCGAGCCCCGCATCGGGCTCCTCCGCTGGGAGCCTGCTTCTTCCTCTCCCACTCCCCCTGCTTGTGTTCCCTCTCTCACTGGCTGTCTCTCTCTCTGTCAAATAAATAAATAAAATCTTTAAAAAAAAAATAAAAAATAAAAAATAAAAATTCTTCCCTATACAAAAAGTGTCATAAAGACACTTTATTTTATACTTTATTTTACACTTTATTTTAAAGTTTTAAAGTTATACCTTTCACATTTGTCTTTTATGTACCTGTAATTGATTTCTAGATATTACATGACATTGAGACCCAATTTCACTTTTTGTATGATTGATCAATTGTTTCAGGACAATTAATTAGATAGACCACCTTTTCCTAATGATCTGCAATGCCACATTAGCTCTATATCAAGTGTCCACATATGCTCCAGCCCGTTTCTGGATTTTCTAATTTAGTCTATCAGTCAATCTATCTTTGCGCATACTATCTTAATATAAATAGACTTTTCTATACAGCCAAAATAACACTTGCACAAATATAATAGAAATTCCTTAGTATCCTCTAATATTCAGTTCATAAACCATCATCCCCAACTTGCTCTCAAAGTATCTTATGGCTGGTTTCTTCAAAACAAGATCCAACTCAGGACCTCATTTTACATCTAGTTGTTCAGCCAGTGAGGCTCTTTTAAACACCACTTTTTCATGACACCAATGGTTGAAGTAATTAGTATACTTGTCCTACACAATGTCCCATCTTCTAGATTTATCTGATTGTCCCCTTGTGGTATTATTTAATTACCTATCCCCTGAATTTCCTGAAAAAAATCAACTGGAATTTAGATCTAAAGATATGTCTGGATTCAAATTAAACATTTTTGGCTAAAAAAAAATTATAAATAAGACCCTGTCGTTCATATTGCACCACAACTGGAGATACATAATATCTGATGTCCCATCAATGACCACTGCATTAAGGTGCCACCCCTCCATTGCATATTGCCCCTCCACTTTCTTCAAATCAGAATCTATGTAGTATTATTTTACCACCATTTAAATGTCCAGCCCCATTTCAACCATTCATCTTGGTTTTAACACCAATTAATACTCATTGTCTGAAACAATAATTTCATTAAGGATTGTGAAATGGTAATTTTCTGAATATAGCTATTTTCCTAAATTTATGCCATTATTTTATAAAGATAGAGCTTTCCCTTTTAATTTGTTTACCCTGAATTATAGTTCCTGCTGGAAAGACAGTAAAAATGTTTAAAGTCTTTCCCTCCAATTAACAATTTTCAAAAAAATTATTTGGTTTAGTAATAATCTATGTCCTTTTTTAAAATAGACTTTTTTTAAAGATTTTATTTATTTGAGAAAGAGAGGGTGAGAAAGAGAGAGAGCATGAGAGGCGAGAGGGTCAGAGGGAGAAGCAGACTCCCCACTGAGCATGGAGCCCAATGCGATATGGGGGCTCGATCCCAAGACTCCAGGATCATGACCTGAGCCAAAGGCAGATGCTTAACTGACTGATCCACCCAGGCATCCCAGAAATAGACTTTTTTAGACCAGTTTTAGTTTTATAGAAAAAGTGTCATTCCAGGATTCTTTACCCACTTAGAATATCCTTAAGGAATAAAAGCAAAATCAAGACATTCTCAAATAAATGAAAGCAAGGGAAGTTGTCACCAGCAGACCTACTCAATAACAGTGGCTAAAAAAAGCTTTTCAAACAGAAAGGAAATTATAAAAGAAGAAAACTTTGAACATCAGGAATTAAGAATGAATGACAGGAAGAGCAAAATATAGGTAGATCATAATAGACTACTCTTCTCTTGAGTTTCCTAAATTATGTTAAGGCAGGTAAAGCAAAAATTATAACATCATGGGGCACCTGGGTGGCACAGCGGTTAAGCGTCTGCCTTCGGCTCAGGGCGTGATCCCGGCGTTATGGGATCGAGCCCCACATCAGGCTCCTCCACTATGAGCCTGCTTCTTCCTTTCCCACTCCCCCTGCTTGTGTTCTCTCTCTCGCTGGCTGTCTCTATCTCTGTTGAATAAATAAATAAAATCTTTAAAAAAAAATTATAACATCGTTTGATGTAGTTCTCAATGTAGTAGATAGAGGGAAACATTTAAGACAACTATATTATAAAGGGGAGTATAAAAAACCTAAATGAAAGCAAATATTGACATGAGTAAAGACTGGAGTAAATTATGTATATATAATATAATGCCTAGAACAATCACAAAAAATATATACAAAGAAATGCTTTTGAAAATTCTAAAGATGAGGGGTGCCTGGGTGGCTCAGTCAATTAAGCGTCTGCCTTTGGCTCAGCTCATGATCTCAGGGTCCTGGAATTGAGCCATGTGTCAGGCTCTCTACTCAGCAGGGAGTCTGCTTCTCCCACTCCCCCTGTCCCTTCCCCCTGCTTGTGCACTCTCTCTCTCTCTCTCAAATAAATAAATAAAATATTTAAAAGTTAAAATTAAAATTCTAAAGATGAGTCAAAATGTAATTCTAAATAATTTCAAGTAAAAAACATGAAAGCAAGAAAAAGTGAAACAGAGGAATAAAAAACAGGAAGAACAAGCAATAAAATAGCAGATCATATAAATAATTACATTAAATGTAAATGATCTATATATATACCAATTAAGAGAAAATTAGCATGATAGATTTAAAAAATATGGCCCAGGGTGATGTCACAGAAGATGGCTGAGTAGGAAGCCCCAGGAATCAGTCCCTCCATGGAGACAACTATTGAGCTAGCAAAAAGAGTCAAAACCAACTATTTGTGAACTCCAGAGTATAGTCAAATAAATTTAAATGTCCAAGGGAGTGCTTCATGAAGAAGAGGCTAGCAAGTTTTTGTAAATTTCAGTGTTTTGCATAGCAGCTACTATCACCTATGCCTCTACCATTTATCAGGCAACCATGCAGATAATACCCATGTTCTTGGTGCAGCTAGATGTTACCAAGGTGGTCAGTAGGGACTCTCTCCTCCAAAACTCATGGCATGTGTTTTTATCTGCCTGGCAGTACACTGAAGTTGGCTATTGTTTTAACCTCATCAACCTACAGCAGCTTCCCAAGAAGCCTCTGTCAAAAGAATTTAAGGTGAGAACACATCTGTTGCTGTTGTTTTGTTGTTGTAACACATTTTTGTTTCTTTTCTTTATTGACCCAAACATTGAAGGAAATCTCTGTCAGATCACTGGCTGACCATGGAGATAATGGAATAAACTTTAAATCCATGCATGATAAGTCCTGGATGATATTTTGTTTTGCAAAAATAGTTTGCAAAAGTCATTAAACAGATGATTGTGGCCTTCAAAAGGAACAACACCAATTCTGAGGGACATTCTGATTTCTAGAGTCACCACATCACAATAGTCACAATGTCCAGGCTTAAAAGCATACAAATAAACAGGAAATTATGACCTACCCACAGGAAAGAAGAAATTGAAAGAAACCATCCCTCAGGAAACAGATACTGCACTTACTAGGCAATAACCTTGCATTAACTGTCTTAAATATGCTGAACAGCTAAAGAAACTGGATGAAAACCCAAAAGAAATCAGGAGAATGATGTATGATTAAGTAGTGAATATCAATAAAGGGTTACAAATTATAAAAGGGAACCAAACAAGAATTCTTGACCTGAGAAGTACAATAAACATTACATACAATATTGTAATGAAAGGTACAATAGCTTCTCTAGTGTTGAACACAAGAGAAGTTCAAGAGCAAATCTGAGTAGGAAGAAGAAAGAATCGGTGAGCTTGTAGATGGGGCAATTTAAATTACACAGTTTGAGAAGCAGAAAATTTTTAAAAGTGAAGAAAAATAAACAGAGCCTAAAGGAACTGTAAGGTACCATCAAGTGTACCAACATACACAAAATGGGAGCATTAGAAGGAGAGGAGAGAAAGACTACTTAAAGAAACAAAGGCTAAAAACTTCACAAATCTGATGAAAGACATGAATCTACATATCCAAGAAGTCCAATAAACTAACAATAAATAACAATAAACTCAAAGAAATCCACACAAACACATATTATCATCAAATTGTCAAATGGCAAAAACAAAGAAAGTATCTTGAAATCATCAGGCAGAAGCAACTTGTCATATATAAGGGAGCCTCAATAAGATCAGCCAATCCCTTGATCAAAAATCATGGAAGCCAGGAGGCAATGAGATGACCCACTTAATGCTAAAAGAAGAAAAAAAAAAAGCTGTTAACCAAAATCCTCTATCTGGCAAAACTCTCCTTCAAAAATTAAGGAGAAATTAAGACACTCTCAAATAAATAAGAACTGAGGGAGTCCATTGTTAGTAGCCTGCCCTGGAATTGTTAAAAGGGAACTTCTCAGGCTCAAATTAAAGAACACTGAATAGTAACTCCAAGCCATATGAAGAAATAAAGAACACTGGCAAAAATAGCTACATAGGTAAATATGAAAGCCAGTATTATTATATTTTTGGTTTGTAAGTCTTCTTTTTGTTTTCTATATAATTTAAAAGATGAATAAAACAATAATGATAAATCAATGTTAATAGGCACAAAATGTATAAAGATGTAATCTGTGACAATGCAAACATGAAGGGGATGGAGCTGTACAACAGCAGAGTGTTTGTACACTTGTGAAAATAAATTGATATTAATTCAAACTAGATTGTTAAAAATTTGAATCCCCATAGTAACCACTAAAACAATAACTAAAAAGGGGGGAATCAAAAATGGTATTCTCAAGAAAATCAATTAAACACAAAAAAAGGCAGTAATGAAGGAACTGAGAGACAAAAAATATGACCTGTAGAAAACAAATAGCAAAATGCCAGAAGTAAGTCCCTCATTATCAGTGATTACTTTAAATGTAAATGGATTAAACTCTCCAATTAATAGGCAGGGATTAGCAGAATGGAATCTAAAAGCATGATCTATGCTACTCTTGAAACTCACTTTAAACCAAATTCAACACAAATATGTTGAAAATGAATAGAACAAAATAGATATTCCATTCAAATAGTACCAAAAGTAAGCATCAAGAAGTGGCTATACTAATATCAGATAAAATAGATTTAAGACAAAAATCATTACAAAAGACAAAGACATTATATATTGATTAAAAGGATCAATCCATAAGGAAGACATAACAATTATATACATAAACACACCTAAAAGCAGAGTCCAAAAACATTTAAAGCAATGACTGAAGGGATAAGTGGGTACTACCATGATAATAGTTATAAACCAATACCCAACTTCAATAATGGATATAATATCTAGACAGAAGATCAGTACAAAAATGGAGAGCTTGAACAACACTATAAGCCAAAACTAAAAAACACACAGAACACTCTTCCCAACAAGAGTAGAATACACATTTTTCTCAACTGTACTTAGAACTTTCTCCAGGATAGACCATATGTTAGGCCATTAAAAAAGACTCAATAAATCTAAAAAGATTGAAATCATACAAAGTATCTCCTCCAACCATAATAGAATGAAGCTAGAAATCAACAACAGAAGGAAAACTGAAAAATCTGCAAATACATAGAAAGTAAACAACACGCACTTAAACAACCAATGAGTTAAAGAAGAACTCATTAGGGAAATTAGAAAATACTTTAAGATGAACAAAAACAAAAACTCAACACATCAAAACTTATAGATGCAGCAAAAGCAGTGCCCAGAGGGATAATTATAGCTATAAATACCTACATTTAAAAAAGAAGGAAGATCTCAAAAAAGAAGATCTAACTTAACAATTTTAGGAACAAGAAAAAGAAGAGCGAACTAAAGCAAACTAAACTCCAAGGAAGGAAATACAAAGATTAGAGCTGAAATAAATGAAATGGAGACAAGAAGAGAAAAAAAAAAAATAGAATCAATGAAACCAAAAGTTGGCTCTTCTAAAAGACCAACAAAACTGACAAACCATTAGGTAAACTAAGAAAAAAAAAAAGAAGACACAAATAACCAAAATCAGAAATGAAAGTGTGTGTATACTTACTACAAAATTATAAAAGTTAAAAGGATCATGAGAATTCTCTGAACAACTGTGTATCAACAAATTAAATAATCTAGAGGAAATGGACAAATTTCTATAAAGACACAAACTACCAAAACCATCTCAAGAAAAAACAGAAAATCTGAACAGACCTGCAACGAGTAAACAGATTGAATCAATGACTCTTAACTATAGGAAACACTGAGAGTTGCTGGAGGGGAGGTGGGTGGGGGGATGGGGTAGTTGGGTGATGGGCATTAAGGAGGGCACCTGATGTAACGAGCACTGGGTATTATATGGAACTGGTGAATCACTAAATTCTACCCCTGAAATTAATAACACACTATATGTTAACTAAATTGAACTTAAATAAAAAAATATTTTTTAATCTCCAAACAAGAAAAGCCCTGGATCAGTGGCTTCTCTGATGAATTTTACCAAACATTTAAGGAAGAATTAACACCAAAAAAAAAGATGAGAAAGTAATAATTCCTAACACATTCTATGAGGCCAGCATTACCAAACCAAAAGATACCACATGAAAACTACAGGACAATATCTCTTGTGAATATGGATGCAAAAATCTTCAGTAAAAACTAGCAAGCCAAATCTAGCATTACATTAAAGGATTATATACCATAACTAACTAGGATTTATTCCAGGGATGCAATGGTGGTTCCACATAAGAAAATCAACCAATGTAGTACATGGTATTAATAGAATAAAGGAAGAAAGATGTACATGATCATCTCAATCAACAAAAAGAATATGACAAATTCAACACCCTTTCAAGATAAATATGTTCAGAAAACTAAGAGCAGAAGGGAAGTTATTCAACACAATAAAAGACATTTCAAAAAAACCATTTATCATACTCAATGGTGAAAGACTGAAAGCTTGCCCCCTAAGATTAGGAACAAGACAAGGATGCATATTTTCACCACTGCTATTTCATACTGTACTGGAATTCTAGCCAGAGCAATCAGGCAAGAAACAGAAATTAAAGACATCCAAATGGGAAGAAAGAAGAAGGGGGGAGGGGAAGAAGGGAGGGAGGGGAAGGAGGGGGGAGGGGAAGGAGGAGGAGAAGGAGAAGAAGAAGAAGGAGGAGGAGGAGGAGGAGGAGGAGGAGAGAAGGAGAAGGAGAAGGAGAAGAAGAAGGAGAAGAAGAAGAAGAAGAAGGAGAAGAAGGGGAAGAAGAAGGGGAAGAAGAAGGGGAAGAAGAAGGGGAAGAAGAAGAAGAAAAACAATCTCTATTGGCAAATTATATGATCTTGTATATAGAAAATCCTGAAGAACCCACAAAAATAAGCTAATGAACTAATTCAGCAAAATTGCAGAATACAAGATTAACACTCAAAAAATCAGTTGTATTTCCATACACTAGCAATAAATAATCCAAACAGTAAATTAAAAAACAATTCCATTTACAATTGCCGCAAAAAGAATAAATACATAGGAATAAATGTAACTAAGCAGATGCCAGACTTGCACACTTAAAACTATAAAGAATTACTGAAAGATAGTATAGAATACCTAATAAATGAAGAAAGACATGTATTGGAAGACTTAATATGGTTAAGATGGGAATACCCTCCAAAGATAATCTACAGATTCAATGCAATCCTTATCAAAATCCCAGCAACCAATTTTGCAGAAGTGGAAAAGCTTAGATTAAAATTCAGATGGAATTGGAAGGACCTCAAATAGGCTCAACAATGTTGAAAAAGAAAAACAAAGTTAGACAACTCAGGTTTCCTGATTCCAAAACTTACTACAAAGCTGCAATAACCAAAACAGTGTAGTACAGGAATACAGACATACATCAATGAAATTGAACTGATGTGTCCATATATAAACCAGTCTATCTGTGGTCAACAGATTATCAACAATGGTGACTGGACTACTCAATGGGAAAGAATACTCTCTTCAAAAAATGATGCTAGGAACATTAGATATGCACAAGCGAAAGAATGAAACTAGACCCTAACTTCACACTGTATACAAAAATTAACTCAAAATGAATCAAAGACCTAAAACTACAAAGCTCTTAGAAGAAAACAAAGGACTGAATCTACATGGCCTTCAATTAGCAATGGATTCTTGTATTTGACAACAAAAGCACAAGCAATTTAAAAAATAAACTGAACTTTATCAAAATTAAAAATATTTGCACATTAAAGAATACCAGTAACAGAATAAAAGGGCAACCCACTGAATGGGAAAAAAATATTTGCAGATCACATACCTGATAAGGGTTCAGTATCCAGAATGTTAAAAATGGGCTGAAGACTTGGATAGACATTTCTCCAAAGAAGATATACAAATGGCCAAAAGCACATATAAAGATGCTCAACACCACTAGCCATTATAAAAATGCAAATCAAAACCACAATGAGATACCACTTCAAGTATATTTGGGTGGCTAAAACAAAAAACAAAAACAAATCAGAAAACAAGTATTGAAAAAGATGTGGAGAAAGTGAAACACTCGTATATTGCTGGTGAGAATGTCAAATGGTACACCTGCTGTAGAAAACAGTTTGGCAGTTCCTCACCTCAAAAATTTAAATATAACACTACCATATGAACCTGCAATTCCACTCCTAGATGTATATCCAAATAAACTGGAAACAGATCTTCAAACAAATCTTATAATTAATGTCCATAAGAACATTATTCACGATAGCAAAAAGGAGGAAACAACCCAAATTACCATCAAAGATGAATGGATAAAAGAAAAAAAGATGAGGGGCACCTGGATGGCTCACTCAGTTAAGCATCCAGCTCCTGATTTCTTTTTTTTTTTATAGTAATTTTTTATTATGTTATGTTAGACACCATACAGTGCATCCTTAGTTTTTGATGTAATGTTCCATGATTCATTATTTGCGTATAACATCCAGTGCACCATGCAATATGTGCCCTCCTTAATACCCATCACCGGCCTATCCCAATCCCCCAGCCCCCTCCCCTCTGAAGTCCTCGGTTTGTTTCCCGGAGTCCATAGTCTCTCATGGTTCATTCCCCCTTCTGTTTACCCCCTCTTCATTCTTCCCTTCCTTCTCCTACCAATCTTCCTGCTATTTCTTATGTTCCAGTGAAACCATCTGATAATTGTCTTTCTCTGCTTGACTTATTTCACTTAGCATAATCTCCTCCAGTCCTGTCCATGTTGCTGCAAATGTTGGGTAATTGTTCTTTCTGATGGCTGAGTAATATTCTATTGTATATATGGACCACATCTTCTTAATCCAGTCATCTGTTGAAGGGCATCTCGGCTCCTTCCACAATTTAGCTATTGTGGGCAATGCTGCTATGAACATTGGGGTGCATATGGCCCTTCTCTTCACTACGTCTGTATCTTTGGGGTAAATACCCAGTAGTGCAATTGCTGGATCATAGGGTAGCTCAATTTTTAACTTTTCAAGGGACCTCCACACTGTTTTCCAAAGTGGCTATACCAACTTGCATTCCCACTAACAGTGTAAGAGGGATCCCCTTTATCCACATCCTTTCCAACATTTGTTGTTTCTACAAAAAACTTCTCAAACTCAATACACGAGAGACAAGTAATCAAATCAAAAAATGGGCAGAAGATATGAACAGACACTTTTCCAAAGAAGACATACAAATGGCTAACAGACACATAAAAAAATGTTCAAAATCATTAGCTATCAGGGAAATTCAAATCAAAACCACATCGAGATACCAGCTCCCGATTTCAGCTCAGGTCGTGATCTCAGAACCCTGGATCAAGCCCTGCAGCGGGCTCCATGCTCAGCAGGTAGTCTGCCTTTCTCCCTCTCCCTCTGCCCCTTCCCCTGCTCACTCTCTCTAAAATAAATAAATAAATCTTTTAAAAAGATGAATGAATAAACAAAACATAATATAGTCATACAAAGCAATATTATTCAACTATAAGAAAGAATGAAGTACTGGGGCGCCTGGGTGGCACAGTGGTTAAGCATCTGCCTTCGGCTCAGGGTGTGATCCCGGCGTTCCGGGATCGAGCCCCACATCAGGCTCCTCCGCTATGAGCCTGCTTCTTCCTCTCCCACTCCCCCTGCTTGTGCTCCCTCTCTTGCTGTCTGTCTCTATCTCTGTCAAATAAATAAATAAAATCTTTAAAAAAAAAAAGAATGAAGTATTAATACACACTACAACATGAATGAACCTTGAAAATATTGTGCTAAGTAAACGAAGTCAGACACAAAAGGCCACATATTGTGTGGTTTCATTTATATGAAATATCCAGGATGGGCAAATCCACAGAGACAACAAATTCACGGCTGCAGAGTTTGTGGGAGAGAGGAGAATGGGGAGTGACTATTTAATGGGTATGCAGTTTCCTTTTGGGGTGATGATAATATTCCGGAACTAGAGTGATGATGGTTGTACAACATAGTTAATGTACTAAATGTAACTGAATTAGACACTAAAATGGTTTAAATGCGGAATTTTATGTTATATGTATTTTGCCATAATAAAATTTATATATAAAGAGAAAAAAGTTCAACGACCATGTTCAAGTGGTAATAAGTCAGTAACACAACTTTGCTGAAGAAAATAGTTCTAGAAATAAGAAAATTGATAATCCATATACAAAAGATTTCAAAATTAGTACAAAGTACTAAACATACTGCCAAGACTCAGAGAGAGGGCAAAGTATAAGATAATCTGGACCTTTTCTTTCATGGTAACAATGATGTTTTAAATTAATATTTTACAATTGTAAGAGGTAGCAAATACATGGAATTTATTACTCCCAAGGAAGTGCAAACTGACTATGCAAATAACTTCAAAATTATTTAAAATAAAATATGATAGTCATATGACTTAAGGAAATTTTGCAATGTTTTAAACCTGACCTTTTGAGACTGATATGAAGAAGAAGAAAAAGCTTTCTTTCCTGCAACATATCCCTTGGTTCTACTAGTGGAAACTAAATATTGGGCAAGAAAAATAGTGGACCAACTCTACATATCAATTTTTATATTCTTAACTCACTATACTTTTAGAAGTTCAATCTGAATCTTCACAACCTACTTTATCCCAAGCTTGTCTACAAAACATTTCATAGACAGATGTGGCTGGTGGTAGGTTTCCATTTTTAACAAAAGTTAGTTTCTTGTCTTGAGGATTGAGTTTGTTTGAAAATCTTTCTGTATTTTTTTCTAATTATGTTGGTGCATCCACTAAAATTCTGTTTTCATAACAACTACTATTCACGGATGTCTATTTTTATTTTATATGAAAGGAAAACTGTAATTTAGAAACACAATGGCACATTTCTAAAATATTCATTTATAAATGGGCTAGCTTTGGACCAATGAGCTACATTTAAGAAAAAATGTTTACATTTTTGTTTCTTTTTAAAATTATACTAAAATTATTCAAAACCATTTATTTACTGTTAGATTCAGAAAGCTTGCATCTGGTGGTGATACAGGTATCATGCCAATGATTAAGCTCTTAGATTAGCAGTGCTAATAATAATTTGTACACAGATGTTATAAAAAATAACCTCTTATATTCTAGTTACGCTTATTTTTATGTAACACACAAAATTGGGGGGGTTCAAGTAAACAAATGACATCTACATTTTAAACCCAAATATGTTTCTGGCTCAACCCCTACAAGTTGAAATCTACCCTCTGTAGTTACATATCTCCTTTTTAAATCAATTACTGGAGCGCCTGGGTGGCACAGCGGTTAAGCGTCTGCCTTCGGCTCAGGGCGTGATCCCAGCATTCCGGGATCGAGCCCCACATCAGGCTCCTCCGCTATGAGCCTGCTTCTTCTTCTCCCACTCCCCCTGCTTGTGTTCCCTCTCTCGCTGGCTGTCTCTCTCTCTGTCGAATAAATAAATAAAATCTTTAAAAATAAATAAATAAATAAATAAATTACTACATAAATTGTAAAGAAGTATTATGCCAAAATTATCACAATACCCCAGGGGAGAAAGGTCATAGGCTCTATATATAAATTAAACAGTACAAATGAAGTATTGGCATACATCAATTTATTCATTTTTTTAATATAAGAGATGCCGCACATCTACTGTTTGTCGGGCACAAGGCCAGGCACGAGTGATACAGCAGAGAATAAATACAGATTTTGTTCACAAGGAGGTTACCCTGTTATCGGAGTATTGAATATACAACTGTTCAAATAACTAAAATTTTTAAAGGTCATGGCATCCCTCTTTTCAAGTGATTTTTTAAAATTTCAAACATTTTAAACGTTGCTTTGTAAAACCATTATTAAGACACGAAACAATGGGATTAAACTGAGCTACCAGAGTTTTTTTAAGATTAAAGCTCAATGTTTGATAAGTTCTGTCAAGACTTTGGATTAAGCATTATAAACATCAATAATATTTATGTGAACCTAGGAAATGCTCAGCAAAACTATATTAGTTAGGGCCTTTCATGTTGCAGGGAATAGAGATCCACCAAGATAATGCAGATTTACTGGAAGAACACATGGGGAAGAAATTAATCTGAGGAAACTGACTCAGCTGCTATACTATAACCAGACAACACAGAGAAATATAAAGATAGCTCCTTGTTGGGGAGGAAGCAGCAGTGGTCTTCAAGCCCAAATAGCAACTCTAGTAATGGACTAGGTGCTCTGATGATGTGTTCACATAATGATCGCCTCTGTCTCAAATACGTATTACCTGTCTCATTATAACTGCCATTTGAAGTCCGCATTCAGTCTTTTTCTTGCATGTTACAACAAAACCATTAGCAAATCCTGACTGCTGTAGATTTAAAATATAGCCCGAATCCCACCACTTCTCATGAGTTCCACAGCTAATACCAATTCAAGCCAACATCTTCTGTCTCCTGGACTGATCACCCTCTTTCTGCTCTCCCCCCCGCCGCCCCGTCCAGTCTCTGCACAGTGGCCCAAGCTGTTGTTAAAGTGCACATCATGTCCTGTCGCTTTCCTGTTCAAAACCGTCCAAGGGCTTCCCAGCACACTTAAAATAAAATAGAAGTGCCTCACCATGATTTGTAAGGCTTTATGGAATTTGAGTCCTAGATACTTCCCAATCTCATTAACTACCAGTTTCATTACCTATCTCCCACTGCTCCAACATTGGCCTTCCTCCTGTTTCTTAAAAAACAACAAGCATACTCCTGCCTCAAAGCTTTTCCAAATGCTATTTTCTCTGCTGGTAAATACTCTTCCCCCATGCACTCTCTCCCTCATGCCTTCTAGATCTCTCTCAAATCAACTACCTCCTCCTAAGAAAAGCCTTCCTTGACCACCCAATCTAAAAAAAAAACCAGAACAAACAAAAACAAAAAGTTCTATTCCCATCTCTGATTTATTTTTCTTTGTGGACTTTGCAGTACCTAAAATAATATTACATAATAATTCTTTATTTAATGCCAGTCTCCCTAACTAGAACGTAAGCTCATGAAGGCAAACTTTTATCTTCAGCAGCTCAGAAGAGTGCCTGGCACATAGCAGATATTCAGCATTTATTTAATAAATATTTCTCGTGACTTAATGTCCCTCTGTCTGCCTCTCTCTACTGCCTCTGCTTCTGTGGATCTAGCATTCAAAACTTCTAAGAAACATTCCCCTTTCCTGAGTTAATCACCATTCAACAGTGAGTGTCTAATTAGATCAGGTTACCTGGTAGGCAGCCAGATGGGAGTCTTGGCTATAGCACCAATCCCTGGTCCCCAATCTCTTAAGGCTGGAGCATCAAGTCATAAAACAAGAATGGCATAAAACATGAATCACCTGTGGCCAGTTTCCTCATGTTTTGTGAAAACATAATAGACACTTAGTTTCTTGGACTCCCCTCTAATACAAAAATAACAAAGTAGAGGGGTGCCTGGGTGCCTGGGTAACTCAGTCGGTTAAATGTCTGCCTTAGGCTCAGGTCATGATCCCAGGGTCCTGCGATCAAGCCCTACATCCTTTGGGCTCCCTGCTCAGCGGGGAGCCAGCTTCTCCCTCTCCCTCTGAAGCTCCCCCTACTTGTGCGCTCATGCACTCTCTCTGTCAAATAAATAAATAAAATCTTTTTTTAAAAAAATAACAAAGTAGCTCTTTCTCTTTGGTTATTTTCCTTCACTCCTTCTCTTTCCATTATGGGCTACAAATTTTCATGCCACCTATCTAAGGTAACAAATAGGGCCAAACTTCAGAGGGAATTCCTTTCTTCTCCCCACCAAAATGCTTATTCTATCTCTCCCTCTGAGCAAACCCTTAACCTCACCCTCACCATTTCCCTTCAGTTTTTATGGGGAAATTTTTTTTTTTGAAAATTTTCTAATATGTAAATTTGTGAGCCATGGTGTTGTAGGGAATTTATTACTTTTTTCTGAAGATTTTTTTTTTCATTTTAATAAGGAATCTTATTATAGAAAGCAGTGCTTTAACCCAGGAGCAAGAATCTTTAATATGCAATTTTGAGCAGGACGATGATTATGGAGATAATGGCCTCCCTAAAATACCTCAAATGATTTCACTTGCATGACTATTTACAAGCCTATTTATGAAATTATCCTGTTGAGTGCAATTCTCATTCATTCACACATTCATTCAGCAAATATTATTGAGTGCCTATTTTGGTTTTTGTGTTTAATTATGTTATGTTAGTCACCACACAGTACATCATTAGTTTTTGATGTATTGTTCCATGATTCATTGCTTGCATATAACACCCAGTGCTCCATGCAATACATGCCCTCTGCTAGACTTATTTCACTTAGCATAATCCCCTCCAGTTCCATCCATCTCGATACAAATGGTGGGTATTCATCCTTTCTGATGACTGAGTAATATTCCGTGGTATATATGGACCACATCTTCTTTATCCATTTGTCTGTTGAAGGGCATCTCTGTTCCTTCCACAGTTTAGCTATTGTGGACTTTGGTGCTATGAACATTGAGGTGCATGTGCCCCTTCTTTTCACTACATCTGTATATTTGGGGTAAATATCCAGTAGTGCAATTGCTGGGTCATAAGGTAGCTCTATTTTTAACTTTTTGAGAAACCTCCATACAGTTTTCCAAAGTGGCTGTAACAACTTGCATTCCCACCAACAGTGTAAGAAGGATCCCCTTTATCCACATCCTCTCCAACATTTGTTTTTTCCTGCTTGTTAATTTTTGTCATTCTAACTGGTGTAAGGTGGTATCTCAGCGTGGTTTTGATTTGAATTTCCCTGATGGCTAATGATGTTGAACATTTTTTCATGTGTCTGTTAGCCTGCCTATTTTGTTAAGGCACCACACAGTGCTCTTTGGTCACAAGACTGGGATTTCAGCAGAAAGTTATCCTTCTTAACATTTTATTATTAAATATTTCTGGGAATAAATACACTGCTGAAGCATGTTTAACCAGCAACAATCAGTATGGTTCACTCAGACTTCTTTACTATGGATCACTTGTTTGTAGGCATACAGGTGTATTATGAAATTATTAAGTGTATGGGGGAAATTTTCTCATTTCTAAATACCTATGATATGGTGTCACTTCCAATTTAGTTAAGAAAACTGCATTTTCTTCTGCACTGTACTCAATTTGCTCAACAGCCTGTTTTACTTTTTTTTTTAATATTTACTAAAAGATGAGTACTATGCTTAGGTATATACTGTTTACACAGATTTACTCACAACAAGTATAAATATTTTACTTACGCTTCCATAAATTTCCATTATATCCATTCATTTTGTTAATACATTCAAAATGTGTTTTATTTCATAAATGAGTCAACCATTTCTATTTTTGATAAAAAGGTAATGTCCATTCTTTATAAAGATTATTAGAAAAATGTTCATTTCCACCAGCTTTAAAATCATCTCTTTAGCCAGTTTTAATGTGCCCCACAATATAGCCACAATACATTGCATTACCATCTGCACTAAATGCTATCCTCCCACTCTGCCTTGTTATTCTTACACCTAATCCTCTTTGTAACCCTTACACCTCCCACACTATCTATCCTAACTTCATAATTGTCACAAAGGAAATGATGATTTCATCTCACACACCATCATTTTCAGCAAATTTTCTCATCCTTGTGATATAGCCTTTAATTCCAGCCATCTGACTGTATAAGACCTTTCTTCTCAGGCCATCAGTGGGATGACATTGATAAACTCTGTACCTCTACTCCTCTAAATAGATGATTGCTATGTTTTGCTTTGACTCTTAGACATATTAAACACATATATAACATTCTGATAGCCTCATGTTCACAGACTTTTTTATATCTCCACAACATTTTTATGTTCTCCTACAATGCCATTTTAAGATCAAATATCTAAGCCACTTAACTTAATTGGGAAACATTATGCTAATTAAGCCAAGGGTGTTGGTTCAAGTGCCATAATAACCAATTAGCTGGGAAAAAAAGCAAATATAAAAAAGACAATATCTCAATGGTGGGTAAAGGGCTCACCATTTCATCAATATCAGAGGAGGTGACCAACATGTAGAGATTACCAAGTGTTATAGCACCATATTTGAAAAGCAATTCATATTCTATCCTCACTAGGTCAGCAGTATCAACTCCACGTGCTCTGGACAACATATTAAATGCATATAATTGCTATGGAATATAAATTATGCAAGCATAATTAATTTGTGCAACATTCTTATCCACAGATAGCTATATTTAAGGTGATGTGACAGATCTAATTCCATAGAATTGATAAGGTGGAAAGATTCACTGAACTGGGAGTTATGAGACGAACCGGGTTCTTGATTCTTTTTTCAATCCCAAATGATAACTATATAAACCAGATTGTACCAGAGGGTGGAAAAGCCAAGAAAGGTGAAAATTTCTCTAAAATTCTCTAATGGTGGTCTAGATAATAAATCTACTATGTCTAAATAATGGAGAGAAAGAACATTGGAAAGACCTCACAGTTCTAAAATGAACTGACAGAAAATAAGCAGTACTCCAAGGAAGTTAGCAGTCAGTGTTCATAAAGGGAACCATGAATGGATATATTCCTTCCTATCTACAGAGCATTTACTGATTCAGACATGCCGGACTGACATGACAGAAATGAACAAAACAGTGTCTCTCAAGATGGGTCTGTGACCCAAGAAGTCTGAACAGGTGTATTCTATGAGATTTTTTTAAATTTTGTATCTTCATTTCCATGTTGTTTTTAAATTATTATCAGCATTTTACTTATCATCTGAATATTTGCCTTCCAATTATGCCACAATATAATTTTGGTACCCATGACAACTTACAATTACATTACATTACATTACATTAGCCCCAAACAATCACTGAAAATGAAAACATTAAATTTATAATGGACTCTCCAATGAGGAACGTTTCAAATCTGAGTATGAATCCGTTTTTCAAATACATTTACCTTACACTATCATTCTTCTCCTCCTGTTCCACCCAATATATTCACTGCCTTAAATATACTTTAAGGATTTCTAGCTTTTGTCATATTACTGGTCCATGAAACGACTTCAATGACTGCCAAAGGTGCTACCATCCAATGATTCTAGAGCTACCAACTTATAAGTTGATGGAGAAGTGTCATGTTCCCATTCTGTGCCATGTTTTAACACCTGAGCCTAAGTAGTGTCACTACTTGTGCTCATATACTCAGAGAGTCTCTCATGGAAACTTCTTCAGCTACCACCTGCAAACTTTCTCTCCCCAGAATTGGATATGGGCCCACTGAGCCAGGTCATGGAACCAATACCGAGACAGACAAACACTACTGCATTACATGGTTGCTTTGCACAAAGTCAAAAATCCTCCTTTCTTTGGAAAGAAAATTTAAAGCAAAATAACTTCCAGTGATGCTCTGATCCAGTTCATAAGACATATTGGAACATATCTCAATTCTAATTGGCATACTTTGTCTCAGTCCACCCCCTACTGCCCAGAATCGCATTATAAGGCAGTAAGGGCCATTCTTGGGAGTGTGGGGATGCAACCTAAGGGAAGAAATAGAGAGGCAAAAAGAATTTTAAAACATTTAGTGTTCAAAAGAAAACGATAATTCTCAATACACCATGCTTCCAAACTTACCCTCCATAGATCTATGATTCCTACACTGAGTAACAAAACTTGAAAAGGCCATTTCTGTTTGTGGTTAGACACTGGCTCATAGATGGCACTTTGATAGTCTTCTAATGGAAATATATCACTAAGGAAAGGGAGGGATTCTCCACCATTCCACCACAAACTACCATTCAGCTCTGGCCATGCAAGAAAGGGTAACTGCAAGGGCAGCAGCAACAGGAGACTGAGGGACCTGGCAAGAAATAGTAGGTTTCTCGTTTAAGAGTACATGTGAAAGATCATCTGGAAAGTCTGAGGGTACCAAGGTCCTTCATAAGAAAGTGGGGTCAAAAGTGAAGAAATTTTGGTCATTCTTACTTGGCCCTTGGAGAAAGCCAGGTTTATTCACTTAGGAGCACTCTCCCAAGATTAAATTTTTTCCAGCTTTATTGAGATATTATTGACATATAGCATCTGTAACTTTAAGGTGTACAACATGATAATTTGATGCAGGTATATATTGTGAAATGATTATCACAGTATAGTTAGGGAACACCACCATCCCCTCACATCATTAACATTTCTTTTTTGTGGTAATAACATTTAAGATCTACTCTCTTCAAAATTTTCAAGTATATAATCCATTACAGTTAATTATAGCCACCATTCTGTATATTAGATCCCCAGAATTTACTCAACTTAAAGCTATTAGTTTGTACCCTTTAACCAACATCTTCTCATGTCCTCCACCCACCTAAAGATGAGGAATTTAACATCCTGGCAAGGATCCCCAGGAGACAACGTGCCCTTGTTACTATGGTGGCTCCTAGAAACACAAAAAGTTGTGGTCCACACTGAATAAAGCTAAAATGCCAGCTTGGCTGTGGCAAATAGTGGATAGGATTAAAAGGTTCAGGGAACTAGACTGAAACATATGTATAGCTAGAAGACCCACCAGTTTATTATGTTCCACTGGAAAACCAAGAGAATGCACTACTTAATTTACCAAGACCATAAGGAATAAACTGGTGAGAGGGACACCAGCATCACTAAAAAGTTTAGCCATGGCTCTCCTCTAGAGGCCTGGGATGACAGTAGAAGAACTTGGTTCACAAATAGTAATGGGGATAATAGGATCCCCAATATAGAAGCCAGGTGAGCAGTTTACTGCCAAAAGCCAGGGAGTCATAATTATCATAATGACAAAGAAGGCCGGAATGACAGCCAAGGGGGTCTTGATGTACAGAGAGTTATAGAGTTACAGAGATGGTTAACAGAACATGGAGTCCCTAGGGGAAAATTAGATGGAGAGCCAAAAGGGGTACCACTCAGCTTATACAAAGAGAATAAATTAAGGATAGATAACTGGAGGCTGAGAGTGGTTGTGGACCAAAAAATTAACAAGCCCTAACCCTGTTTTGGGATCTGAGCCGTTTTTCAATTACTGTAAAGGTGGCCAGATCCACAGAATGAAGATTTCTGTAACACATAGCAAGTTATTCACGGTAATGATTTCCCTAGTCCCCCCAAAGGGACCTCTAGGCATTTACTTAGGAGACTACACATTGAAAAAGGGGGCATATAAGACATTTTGAGGACCACTAAGCACAATATTTGAATTGACAATATTTAGCAGCCTGAAAACATCATCATGTCTTCCCTATTAGAGTGGAGGTGTATAGGGATAAATGAAGTTCTGGGCAAGGCCCAACCTACAGTGGGTTGGGCCTTGATGATGACTGTAAACTGCCAAAACCCAACCCACAAACAGCCCCAATCACAGCCACTACTCCAGATGTGCTATCTTTGCTAGAGGTGATACAGCCTGAGATACACGGTAAAAGCCACTGATACGGTGCATATGTTCTCTTCTATGCCAATCAGAAAAGATCAAAAAGAGCTCGAATTCACATAAGCCAGACAACACCATACATTTACAGTTTTGTTCCAAGACTATACTAACTCATGTTGTTTCTCATAATGTGGTCCAAAGAGACTGTACCATTTGGACATCCCAAAGAATATCACACTGATCCATTACATCAATGACATTATATTGATTGGGCCAAATGAACAAGTGGTGGCTAGGATGCTGGAGGCCTTGCAAAGAAACATACACTCCAGAGAGTGGGAGATTAACCTTAAGAAGATTTAGGAGTCTGCAATGCTAGTATATTTTTAGTAGGAGTCCAGTTGTTAGGAGCAGGGCCAAAGTAAAAGGCAACTTGGTATATTTTACATCTTTTTCCGTGAAGAAGAAATCATAACAGTTGGTGGGCTACTTCAGACTCTGGAAGTAGCATATTCCATTCCTTAGGAATATACTGGGCGACAGTTTTGAGTGGGATCCAGAGCAGGTAAGGACTTGGCAACAATACAGGTTACAGTTCAAGATCTCTGCTGCTTGGTGTGTGTACTCCAACACATCCCATAGTGTTGGAACTATCAATAGTAGGAAAAGATGCCATATAGACTTTGTGGTAGTCTCAAGTGGGAGAAAGTGTAGTCCTTTGGAATACTGGAGGCAGTGCTTACCAAATATAGAAGACTGTATGCCCTGACCCCCGTGGTGTTTACCGCTCTTATATCAGTGCCCCTCCCTCAACTCACAGATATGGCCATATGAAAGATACTGTAAGACCAGTTAAAGGAAGAGGAAAGAGCCTGAGCTTAGCTTATGGACAGAACAACTCAGTATGTAAAAATGGATGGCAGCTATATGGTAGCATCACTCAAGGGTGGCTTACAAAGGTCACAGTAAGGAAAAATCCTTCCAATCATAAGATTTAGGGAGTTCACTTCATTATCTAATTTGTGTATGAAAAGAAGGTTAAAATATATACAGACTCAGGGGCATTGATCAATGGCCTAGCTGGCTGGTCAGGTACCTAAAAGTAAAAAAAAAAAAAAAAGATTAGAAAATTAGAAGGAGGTATTCAGTACAGAAACATGGATGGATATATGGGAATGGGTCCAAAGTGTACAGATCTTAGTATCATGTTAACCATCAGAAAATATCCATCACAGAAGAGGCGCAAAATAACCAAGTAAACAAGTCTCTGTTTAGACCAGCCCCAGTGCTGGCAGAAAAGCACATTAATGAAGTGGCCCCACTCAAGGTCTGATACAGCTAGCGCCACCCACCACTGAATGTCCAATGTCCAACAACAAAGACCAATGTTAAATCCCTGTTATGACATCATTCCTCTAGAAAATTAACCAGACTCCGTAGCAAGTTAACTACATTGGGCCCCTTCCATCCTTGAAAGGCCAGTAGTTAATTCTCACAGAAACAGATATTCCGGGTGTAGGTTTTCCTTCTTGCATGCAGGGCCTCATCCACACACAGAGAGTTGATGGCATGTTCAATCCTCTGGCACAGGATCCCACGTAATATGATATCAGATCAGGGGAACCAATTTTCACCAAAGGGGTGAGGGAGTATTCCTGTGGTCATGGGACCCAACAGTCATACCATATGCCATGCTATCCAGAAGCTGCTAGTCTGATAGTGCATTGAAATGGCCTGATAGGGGCACAACTGAAACACCAGCTCAGAGATAGGACTTTTCAAGAATGGAGTGTCACCCTCCCCCCAGGCAGAGTACTCACTAGATGAAGACTTTCATACAGAATAATGTCCCCAACAGAAAGAACATATGGTCTGAGAACCAAAAGGCAGACACAAGCATGGCTCTACTTACCATTACTACTAACTGCCCACTGGAGGACTCTGTGTTTCCCATCATTGCAGCTTTGGACTCTGCAGAGCTAGAGGTCCTGATCCTTAGAGTGGGAACACTTCCACCAGGAGACAGAGCAATAATCCCACTATATTATAAGCTATGGGCTGCTACCTGAGCACCTTTGGGATCCTCATGTCCAAGTGCCAGTAGGCAAGAAGAGAAATCATCTTGGTCATCAGAAGAAGGTGAGAGTATTGTTACCTATTGGGGTAGGGAGGAATAGGAGTGAAACATGTAATTCTCTTGGGCACCTCTTGGTACTCTCTTGCCAGACTGTCACGATAAATAGCCAATTACTGCAAACTTCCCTGACAGGGGAATAGTGATCAGGGTCGCAGACCCCTCAAGGCCTGGCTCATGCCACTAGATAAGCCACTGAGGCCAACAGAGTAGCCCGCAAGGGTTAGAGGAATTTAAACTAGAGAGTAGAGGAGAAAACCAGTATCAATTGCAGCACAGAGACTGACTGCAGTGACAGAAACTATAGCTTGTCCTACTAACCTCCCTCTTCTAAGGCTCCCCACAGAAAGAAAGGACCATCAGAAACCAGATAGATCTAGGTCCCAAATATACAGGGAGAAGTGGATCTAAACAGTGCTAAAGATGAGCTGTGGTACCTGTAGGTCCCCATAGTTGGGCTAAGGCTTTACTGGGTCTGCACATCAGTTTGACTTCTTCTGCACATTCTTGTTTCCCCCCCTTCCTTTCACAGGTGTTATCCCCTAATAAATATTTTATACCCAAAATTCTATCTACTGCCAGAGAACTCAACATTCAACAAACCTCAGCCTAAACTCTATTGTTTCTGCTCCCCCACTAATTTTGTGAGCTTAATAATTTTTTCCTACTTAAACTGTCTAGAGTGTACTCCATTGCCTGCAACTGTAAACTTTGACCAATACCAGTGTCAATATGTTATTCAAATACAAAGACAATAGTCAGACATCTTCGAATTTTAAAGAACACAGAGATTAAAAAGACATTATTCCATCCTGCCAATCAGCCATTTAAGAGGTTAACCAAACTAAAGAATTGAGGAATGAAAAAGCCATAGTTTAAAAACAAATAAAAATAAAACATAAGATTAGTGACAGTGAACTCATTTATGTATATCACTAATAAAGAACAATAGAACAACTGCAGGAATTACGGTTAATAGACCATGGATATTATAAACATAGAAAATGTAACAATAATCATATAACTTAAAAAGCTGGAGGGTGATAAGCCAGGAGGATGTAAAAGAGAGCTAATATTCTCACTTTCCACAGCAGAGTGTCAATCAACTCTGTCTAAAATTAAAACAGTCATTTAATAAGACATAATGCTCCAGCTTCTTAGTTTTGTCATAATCTTTTTAAGTCATTACTCAGAATCTTAAAAGAAATAAATCCTGTGGTAAGGAGGCATTTATATGAAGTTCAACATTGCTTTTCTTTAACTTTGGTCTCTTTTACCTCTATTAAATTCACATAAGATAAAATTTAATATTTAAAATGGAATCTATAATATGATCCACTTTTATAAAACTATTTCTATATCTTCTATCCTGCACTATCTCGTTATGTCCACTGTCTGCCTACACATACGTATACGTGTGTGTGCACATATATGTATGTATACAGGTCTGCATATAGAAAGAAAGATATCTGCATAAAGTTCTGCATGAAGAAAGATACCTGGAATAATATTCACCTAAAGTTAATGATAATAATTTCTGAATGGTAGAATTTAGGCTATTTTTCTACTTTAAGTTTTGTACTTTCCCCATTGTTTGAATTACTTACAGTGAGCACATATAATTTTTCCCAAAAGCAATGAAAAGAAGCAGAGGTCAGATATTAAAAATTCTGTGTGCTATGCTAAACCTGCAGATTTTTTATAAATTTCTGAGGGTCAAAGCTCTTGAACTATTTTAAGATGGAAATTAAAGCCATATGAATAGGTGCGATCTCCCAAGAAGATTAGAAAAAGAAAAGAAGATAGCCAAATATATATAATTTTTATTCCTGAAGAGCAGGAACAAAGAGAAGAGAAACACAGTAGGAAAATTCAGAAGTCAGAGCAGTAAGAAGAAAATCAGGATATTATGTTATCATGAGAAACAAGAGGACTCAGTGGTCAGCATGATCAAACACTACAGAGAGGCCATGTACAACACAACTGAAAATCACAAGCAAGAAATTACTAGTAATCATGAAAAGAATGCTTTCAATACTGTAATTGAAAGTGGAAGCCAGATTGTGGTGGTTCATGAGTGAATGACTTATAAGGAAGCATATACTATTCATTCTGAGAGTCTGGGTAAGGAGGAAAGAAAAGATCTCAAGCTGCTGTAGTTTAGAGAGAATAAGAAATTTCTTGTTATTTTCTAAGATGATAAAGACTTCACAATATGCATATGATGAAAGAAAACTGTCTATAGAAAAGGAGATGTTGAAGATAAAGGATAAAAAATAATTGGCCAGTATCTCAGAAAAATAAAGAATCATGCATTCATATCAAAGAGGGGAAAGGACAGCACTTTGAGAGGAAAGAACCTAAAAATAAATCGAGAAAGAAGTAAGTTTCACAGAAAAGAGGAAATTGGGAGAATTGGTATGTTCATCAATTGCCTCATTTATAATAACTGGATTCAAAGGATATCTCCTTAAGTTGATACATCACAATTTAAGTACAAGCATATTTAGCAGTACAACAGCAACACTTAAGAAAGATTACATAATTAACTAAAATAAGATGGTGAAGGAGTGTGAAGGAAAACAAAGAAAACACACTAATGTTATCGTTGCTCAGAGTAGGGAAACAACAGATACTGTTTAAACTAAGAGGACTAAACATATTGCATAAAGGTTCAGTTATAAGAAGAACTATTAAGATAAAAGCATAAAACTTCTATAATAACAGAAGAATTACACAAAAAAAGGAAAAGAAAAAACAGAGGAAAGACTTTCTGAAAAATTATTAAAGTAGAAAAACATAAGATGAAAATTATTATGAATTAAAAATTAAAATTAAAAGCATTCAAATTAAAAGCAAACATCTGTTACATTAGTAAGTGCAAATGAGTTTAATTCAATCAATCATTAGAAGAAAAATACTTTTAGAATGGATCACAAAGCAAAACCCAATTCTATAGTGCAACAATTCTCAAACATTTTTGGCCTCAGGACCCATACTCTCTAAACTCTTAAAAATCATAGAGAACCCCAAAGAGTGTCTGTTTATATAGATTATATCTATCGATATTTACTGTTTTGGAAATTTAAACTGAAATTTTTATTTCTTTATTATTTATTATATGAATAAATTCATTATTAATTTTTAAACTCATTTAAAAATAGCAAGCCATTAAATGTTACCATAAATAATATATTTTAAGGGAAAAAACTATATATTCCAAAACAAAAATTTAGTGAAAAGAATAGAATTATGTTACATATTTTGCAAATATTGTTAATATCTGGCTTGACATAGGACATCTGGATTGTCATAAATGCTTTTACTTTCAACCTGTAAATTCCAGAAGACAGAAATAAAACAGGCAACAGTGTGACCACTATGTAATAACATTGGAAATTAACAAACTCAGAAAACAGAAAGGCTTTTACAACTGGAAGTTTTAAAACTCTCTGCAAAATAACCGTCAGGTAAAAGAAAAAATATAAACCAAATAGTAAAATTTTTAGAGAACAACAATAATGATAATAATATGTATTCAAATACAGTGGCCTTTGAACAACATAGGAGCCAGGGCACCAACTCCACACTGCCAAAAATCCATGTATAACTCTGACTCCCCAAAGACTTAACTACTAATAGCCTACTGTTGAGCCTTATCAACCAACATAAACAGTCAGTTAACACATATTTTGTATGTTATATGTATTATATACTGTATTTTTACAATAAAGTAAGCTAGAGAAGAGAAAATGTTACCAAGGAAATCATAAGGAGGGGCCCCTGGGTGGCTCAGTCGGTTGAGCGTCTGGCTTCAGTTCGGGTCATGAACTCCAGGTCCTGGGATCAAGCCCCGCATCTGGCTTCCTGCTCAGTGGGGAGTCTGCTTCTGCCCCTATTCCTTCTTTCTTTCTGTCCCTCTCTCTCTCTCTCTCTCTCTCTCTCTCTCTCGTGTGCTAATAGTAAATAAAATCTTAAAAGAAAAAAAAAATCATAAGGAATGGTGAACCTGGGTGGGTGGCTCAGTCAGGTGGGCATCCAACTCTTGATTTCAGCTCAGGTCATGATCTCAGGGTGGTGTTATCAAGCCTTGCATTGGGCTCTGTCCTCAGCACAGAGTCTGCTTGAGATTCTCTCTCTCGCTCTCCCTCTGCCACTTCCCCCACTCATGTGAGCTCTCTAAATAAATAAATAAATAAATAAATAAATAAATAAATAAAATCTTAAAAAAAAAAAGGAAAGAAAATCATAAGGAAGAGAAGATACATTTACAGCACTACTGTATTTATTGAAAAAAAATTCCTGTGTAAGTGGACCCATACAGTTCAAGCCCTTGTTGTTCAAGGCTCAACTGTATAATTTACCAAAACTGAACAAAAAATACACAGAAAATGTTAACAGACCAATGTCCACAGAAGCAACTGGAGAAACTGCTAAAGAGTAAGCTGTCCATCCCCATCCCCCAAAGAAGAATAGTTTCCAAGAATTTTATGAAAACTTTAAAGAAAGACTGTCCAGTGCTACTTAAACTGTCCAACTGCATAGCTGTAGAAAGAAAATGTCCATATATTTGTATGACATTATATAACATTAACACCAAGCCTGACCAAGATTGCACCAAGAAAGGGGCTCCCTGGTGGCACAGTCTGTTAAGCCTCCGACTCTTGGTTTCAGCTCAGGTCATGATCTTGGGGTCTTGAGATTGAGCCCTGCATTGGGCTCTGAGCTCAATGAGGAGTCTGCTGGAGTTTCTCTCTCCCACTCCCTCTGCCCCTCCCCATGCTCACTCACTCTCTCTCTAATAAATAAATAAATCTTAAAAAAAAAACTGTACTAAACAGAAAGCCACAAATCAATAATATTTAATAAAATGTATGCAAAAATCTTAAGTAAAATATTACCAAATATAATCCAGCAGTACATTAAAAACTGAACACATAAAAACCTAGTAAGATTTGTTCCAGAAATGCAAGGATGGTTGGAAATTATCAAGTGGGATTCATTTCATAAATGCATTAAGCTATTAATATAAAAACTTTATTGGTTCTAACAGAAAAATACTTTATCTCTAAGGTGCTAAACAGGATTTGAAAAATCTATTTTTGATTAAAGAAAAAAACTAAATGAAATATAAATACAAAGATACTTCCTGAATATGACAAAATATTTCTACTGTGGCCCCAAAGCCTGCATGCTTTATAGGAAACATTATAAGTACTGATACTACAGTCAAGAAGAAGTAAGCTACTATCACCACTATTCTTAAATGTGGACTGAATGTACCAGTCAATGCAATCATATGAAAATCCTGATGATTTGACTGAATACTTATGGGGGGGATGGGGGTGGGGGGAACTATATATATAATTATGCATATACATATATACATATACATATATATGTATATATACATACACATATATACAATTATATATATATACATGTAATTGAATAGTTGGAAAAAGAGATAGATAGATAGATAGATAGATAGATAGATAGATAGATAGATAGATGATAGATACATACAGAGAGCTATACATGACTAGTTCTCACCAATGAATGTAAGCAGAAGCACTGTGTGTCACTTCCTAGATAAAACTTTCAAAATGCAGGGTTTTTTTGGGTTTTTTTCATACTGTATCCTTCTCTGGCTGAATGCAGAGGACAGTAAGGCTCAATGTGATGGTGAAACCAAAAAACAAAAGGAGCCTTAGTCTCTGTAAGCTCTGAATAGAGGAAAGCCATCCACTGAACAGGACTAGATTTTTTAGCATCTAAGGCTAGAAGGAACAAGATGGACTATTCAATAGTCTTAAGAGAGGGTGATCACCCAAAAAAGAAAAAAAAAAAGATATCCATACCTCAGACTATATACAGCATAAATTTAAAGTTGATCAAAGATATAAAACCATGAGCCTCAAAAAACCATGGACTCAAAATCCAGAATTCATAGGAGAAATCAAAATAAAAAATAAATCTTCTGAATGATGCAAAAAAATACCATAAGCAGGGGCGCCTGGGTGGCGCAGTCGTTAAAGCGTCTGCCTTTGGCTCAGGGCGTGATCCTGGCGATCCGGGATCGAGTCCCGCATCAGGCTCTTTCGCTGTGACCCTGCTTCTTCCTCTCCCACTCCCCCTGCTGTGTTCCCTCTCTCGCTGGCTGTCTCTCTGTCACATAAATAAATAAAATCTTTAAAAAAATTAAAAAAAAAAAATACCATAAGCAAAGTAATGAGACAATAACAAACTGGTCAAAAAATATCTGCAAATCTTATCACAAGTAAAGGGTAATCTCACAAATTTATAAAGAGTTCATAAAAATTGATAAGAAAAACACCAATACCCAATAGCAAAAAAAAAGCAAAAGATAAGATCAGATAAGTCCCGGGAAAGGAAATGTTTTTAAGTATATGACAAGATTCCCAGCCTCACTCAAGGCAAGATAAACAAATTAAATAAACTAAAACTATACTCAGATACCAATTTCACCTATCAGATTTGGAAAAAAAAAATCAAAATTGTAATAAAACCACTGCTGCAGAGTCCATAGGAAAATAGGGGATCTCATTTAACACTGGTGGAAGAACTAATTGGTATAATTTAGCAATACTTATCAGAATTACAAATGCATATATCTTATGACTCAATGATTCCACTGCTCAATATATAACCTACATATAAACTTACAGGTGTGCAAAATAATTTATGTACAAGTTGACTTATTACAGCATCGTATATAATAGCAAAAGACAGGGAACAATTCAAATCTCCTTCAATAGAGGACTCTTTTTTTTAATTATGGTACATCTATATAATAAAATGTTATTCAAAAGAAAAAGAACAAGAAAGTTTTTTACTTACTTCCATAAAAAGATCTCCAGTATCTAATATTACGTTTCAAAAAATGTACAGAAAAGTAAAAATAGTATGCTACTTTTGTGTTTTTAAAAAGGGGGTAAACAAGACTACACATACATATTTGTTTATGTTTGCATAAATGTAACTCTGGAAGGAAATACAAAAACCAATTTAAGTGGTTAACTATGTTGGAGATCACTGGACAGATGGGGTAAGAGATTTCATGCTCCATACCATTTTGAACCATGGGACCATATTATCTATTCAGTATAAAATTGTAACAAAAATTTTCATATCCATATTATTCAAAAGAAAAATTTCATGAAAGTTTCCTCTTTAATTTATCCTGGAGTATATTTCTCAAATATCTTCTTTTGAAAAGTATACCAAATAGTAGCAATACTCTGTAGCACTTTCCAAAGCTAGGCATTCTATTCTATGGGATCTTTACTGAATTTTTTTCATGGCTAAGGAGGCATCGGTTATACATTTCTTAAAACATGCCAGGCTAATATTATTATGGTTTTGCTACGTGTAACATAAATGTTCTCTTTATCTGTACATTAGAGCAATTCACAATCATTTTTTAAAGTGGACTCTTGGCCATGCCTATAAGTACTCCCACAGCTTCTCGTGCACCGGGGGTGGCCTCCTAGTCAGCCGTGTGTCTATATTAGGCAACTCAATCTTCACAAGAGGATATCAATCCTACTCCCAATTCAACTGTCTGTTAAAGCATATGGGTCTTTATTTAATTGGCAACATAGCCTAGCAGCACTCCAGGTAGTTGTCAGCAAATACAATCTTGAACTCATGCTGTCCAATACCGATCAAAATCTTGGCCAAGATAAACAATATTTAGGGAAGACTGCTTCAAGGATAGAGTGGACATTTGCTATCCTTGGCAGCTCAACTTCCAAATACCCTTCTTATACTGGGGAAATCCCAAGATAGAGGAGAGGCAGGGTCCTGCTTCTCCCTACAAACACCAAAGAGCACTCTCTAGACGTTAGAAGTCCACATGTGATCTAGGCTTGATCTATTGGATAATCTGTTCTCCTGGAACCTTGTATCATGAGAAGGTGAAGCAAGATGCAAAGACAATCAGATTATCTGCCACAGTGGTGGCAGCAGAATGAGGTCAGGAAAATAAGGGTGAAAGTCTAGAGTGTATCTGAGGGCAGCAGTGTGATAAGTGTCCTTTGCAGACTACTCCTATGATAGGATCTTTCCTGGGGCTTGCCTCTCTTTTCCCACCTTTTCTTCAAGCCTGGTTTTCCAAACTTTTTATGAATTCTGTGTGAAATCCTTCCAACAAAAAAAGTTTTTTGCTTCTAAGTTAGACAGAGTTGATTTTCTCTTATTTGCAAATAAGAAGGCTAAATGATGAAAAGATTGTTCCATGAATTAGGTAAATTTACTAGCCGAATGTGATTAGATCATATTATGCAGTCCCCCTAAAATAGTCTTTATGAAGGCAAACTTTCATGTGATATCACTGATTATACATTGTATACTAAAATACTATTTTGTTTACAGTATGTCCAATATATTATATGTATTGTATGTGTGTATATATGTGTATTATGTATATATGTATGTATATTACATGTATGTATATTATATATATTATTCTCTTTATGTAAACTTTGGGAGCAATTTTTGCCTTAGCGTAGTATCATAAAAACTTGGGTTTCCCTAAAGAATTATTTGGGTTTATATTATGAATAAAAATAAGTGTGCATTATCATTATTAATGACAACAACATGCACATTTCTATTATTTGTAATGCTAATATTCATGGTTGTGACTGTTTCTTCCTGTATCCCATATGTTGGAACAGAGAAGACAGGTTCTTGGATTGTTCCTGATTTGAAGCCGCGAAGATTGGATACAGTGGAATGACAAATGGTAGGAAAGCTGAGAGTACTGACAAGAGAGTGGTTGAATTTATATACCCTGATGTCTGGGCTGGACAATAATACAACCAGAAGGGTGTTGATACTTTGAAAGAAGAAAGAGTTTCAGGGACTCTTAAGTGTCCATGAGCACCAGGGGAAAAAAAAAAACAAACAATATGTAGAGATATGTTAAGAACTAGTAAGGTAGAAAAGTATTATAAAAGAATAATAAGATTGGAAGTTTAAGATGTCATCTAGGCAGTTCAAGTTTCACATAAGACCACAGGAAATGTTTTTTGATCTGGAGGGCAGATGAACATCACTGAAGTTAAGAATATCTGGATGGGTCTTTGGCACTGAAGTTTCTAGAATGATGACAAGACGTGGAATGCAGAGAAAACTCTGAGTCTGGTATCAAAATCATGAGTTGTATGTGAGGTGGGGAACTAGAACTGTAGGAAGAACCATGTCTTTCTCTTCCACATTCCTGCCTTGACCCATGAAGTGTAACTTCTGGCCTCTCAGAAGTATTGGGCAAAAAGCTTCTGCCCTTTCTCTAGTTCCCATTAGCACTTATTTGGAAATATAAGATATTTATATTCCAGGGTCTGTATTTCTCTTTGGGGCACAATCTACAATGCACATAGGTAGCACAGACACTATTTGGCTATCTACTTCAGAATTACTGCCCAAAGGGTGTTCTCTCTAATCCTGCCTCACCAATGTGATCAGCCCATTAGGGCAATGCCCAACTCCCCTTGAGGTAAAAGGCCTACTCAGCTGAATCTCAAAGTATGAATAAGAAAGAATATACTGGGAATATAAAAGTATACGAGGTATGAGAGATAGTAGTTACAAAAGCTCAAATGCTTAAGAAAATGGGTTGTATGTAAAATCCCAAGTAGAACGTCTTGAACAAAGGATGCATTTGGAAGATGACAAGAGGAGTCAGTGAAATGACAGGGACATTAAATGCTATGCTAAAAATGTATCTTGGCAGAACAAAAGTCTGGCAGATTATCAGTTGATACATCAATAACCGACAAGAGGAAACACTGTTGTCCCAGCTTCTACACATGAGTTTGCTACTACTAGTCAAGGTACCCCAAAAGCTGTGAGTCCTGACAGTGGACCGCAGTAAATTTTTTTAAATGTATTTCAGGGAACTCAAACACCTCATGAAAACTCACAAAAAATTTAAGAAAAAGAAGCTGCTACTGAAATAGAAATACTGAAGAAGATAAATAACAACTTTAACACAAAAATAAAAAGAATACATGAGATTCAATTACAGCATAAAGAGAACTTTGTAGAATTAAGCATGATTTTCTGATTCTAAAATTCAGTAGCTGAATTGAAAAGGATGATCACTACTGCAAATCAAATGAGAAGCCCAAGAAGAAATACCTCAAAGCACAGAGCAAAGCGTAAAGAGATGGACTTCTGCTTCCATCCACAAAAGAGTAACTGCTCGAGGACTTACCCTCCTTCTATAAAGAAGTAGAAGAAAGGACAAAATATATACAAGAATGAATTTCAGGCATCAGTCAATAGGCAGTGTAAGACTATAACCCCCCAGAGAAGAGCAACAACTGAAGAGACCCCTGGGGGCCATTTCTGTGATTCAGGGAGGCAGAACCAAAACTGGCCCAGCATTGCCACTGAGTGAAGGACGCAGAGACCGCAGTTAGGGAGAGATGAATGTAAACTGTGGGATTATACCACAGAGGAGGAAGCTACACAAGAAAGAGCTCCAGAAACCTTTCCAGAGTCCCTTTGAGTTTCTGGCTGAATATGAATTTGTGTGCCCCAAGGGTGGAACTCCACAATATCAGGCAAAGAACAACTGCCCAAAAGAGAACAATTCCCAGATAACTGTGATTCAGAGTTCACCCAGGGCTGGAAACATTTCAAGTTCCCATCAACCAGAGAGGAGAGAGGGTGCTGAAAACAGGGCACTCAGTAAAAATGCTGAGAAGGTTATGCCTTAGTATGGGGCTACCCAAGACCAACCCCAAAAAGACTTAAAAACAAACCCTCCAAATTCAAGATGATCCCTAAATAATTTAATGGCCTTCCCAAACAAGGTCCAACACTTTTTCAATATAAAATCCGCCACTCAAACATGAAATTCACAATTGAAAATTGTTAGTTGTGGTTCTGCTTATCTCTCTCACTGATTACAACTAAAAAAAAACTAGACAGGGATGTCTGAGAGGCTCAGTGGGTTAAGCATCTGCCTTTGGCTCAGGTCATGATCCCAGGGTCCTGGGATCAAGTCCCACATTGGGCTCCTTTCTCAGCGGGGAGCCTGTTTCTCCCTCTGCCTGCTGCTCCCTCTGCTTGTGCTCTCTCTGACAAATAAATAAAATCTTTTTAAAAATTAAATAATAAAAAAATTTAAAAACTAGACAAAATAATAATAATAATCTGTCAACTATGCAAAGTGAACAAAATTAGGCATACTGTCATTAGGGAAATGCAAAACCAAAACTACAATGAGATATCACCTCACACACATTAGGATGGCTACTATCTAAAAACATAACAAATATTGGTGAGGACATAGAAAAATTGGAATACTTGTACACTGTTAATAGGAATATAAAATGGTGTAGTCACTATGAAAAATAGTATGGTGGTTTCTCAAAAAATAAAAATAAAAATAGAATTACCATCTGATCCAGCAATTCCACTTCTGTGTATGTGTGTACATATATACATATAAAATATTTAACATGTATATGTTCAAAACAATTAAAAGCATGATCTCAAAGAGACATTTGCACACTTACATTTATAGCAGCACTCACTATTCACAACAGCCAAGAGACAGAAGCAACCCCAGTATCCATCAGTGGGCAAATGGATAAACAAAACATTGTATATACATACAAGGGAATTATTCAGCCTTAGAAAGGAAGGAAATCATGATACATGTTACAACATGGATGAAACAGGGCATTATGCTAAGTGAAATAAGCCATGACACTGAATGATTCCACTGAGATGAAGTACCTAAAGTAGTCACATTCATAGAAACAAAAAGTGGAATGGTAGCTGACAGGGGATGGGGCGATGACAATATGGAGAGTTGTTTCCTGGGTATAGAGCTTCAGTTTTCCAACTGAAAAAGTTCTAGAGCTTGGTTACACAGCAATGTGAATATATTTAACATTACTAAACTGTACATTTAGAAATAGTTAAGATGGTAAATTTGTGTTAAGCATTTTTTTAACACAGCAAAAATTGTTTTTAATTTTTTAAAAGTAGGAAGATTGTAAAAAGTGGTGAAAACTGGGACAAGCAACCTGCAAGAAGGTGAGCTTCCTGACCACAGCTCCAAAATAAATTCCATCTTCTGACCAGAATTACAAGGAGCAGGGACTCCTCTGGAGCAGAGAGAGTGAGGAGACTCCCAGAGAAGATAGAGCTAAAGAAGGTGATCCTCAAATACAGGAACCCACAAAATCATAGGTTTACCTTTAAGGTGTACATGTTTGGGAGAGAACCAAAGGCAGCCTAGCAAAGGCTTTGAGAACTAACTATGACTTAAACCACCACGCAAATCTCCGATGAATCCACAGAGGATGCATATGAAAGATAAATCAGCATATGAAAATCTTTGAAAACTGAACCTAAATTGGAAAATATACCTTGCTCAGTAAAAGAAGCCAGACACTGTCATTTTATTAACAGGAAGTTCTAGTGTATGCAAAACTAATCTAAGGGAAGGAAATCAGAAGACTGCTTGCCTGGTCAGAGGCTTGGAAATATCTAGGATATTTCTGGAATGGTAAAGAAATTCTGTATCTTGATAAGGTATGGGTTATGTGGGCGTATACATTTGTCAAAACTTACAAATCTGTACACTTAAAATCTGTACATTTCACTGTATATAAATTATGTCTCAACTTATTTTAAAAAATTATTCAAGAGTTTATTGTTTGGCTGGGGGGTGGGAGGGAGAATACAAAAAGGCAGAAATCATGAGGGAAAAGTTTAGAAACTTGGAGAACAGATCCAAGAGACCTAAAATATAAATAATAGAAACTCCAGAAGAAGAAATTGGAGCATGTAGGAGGGGTAATAACTCAAGAAAAAAAAAGAAGGAACATTCCCTGGAATTAGGAAAGATTCAAACCTACAATTAAAAGAGTTCACTGATTAAGGAAGGAGAAGAGGGAGTGAGGGAATATACCAAGGTAAATCCTAGTAAAAATCTCAAGCTTCAAGGATAAAAAGAACTATATAACAAGCTTCAGAGCTAAAGAAGTTATTTATAAAGGAAAAAATCCAGATTGGCATCAGCAACATTGGGAAATAGAAAGAATACAACATTGACAGAATACTGAGAGAGAATGCAATTCAAAAATCCTATACCTAGCCAAGATATCATTCAAAAACAAGTTATTTACAATGGAAAAAAATTATATCATTCACTTGCCAAGCATAATAAAGATGCTTGCAGATATATAAGAATACAGAGAATATATCATCAACATAAGCCATCCAAGGAAAAATTATATGCAAGATAAGTACTCTAACAAAACAACACATGCATCAGAATAACGACCTTAAGATATGAGAAAACGAAGAGGAGAGGAACAGAGGTAAGCAATGAATCTTGTCATATGTACAGCTCAGGGTTTCTCAACTTTGGCATACAGACCAGATCGTTATTTGTTCAGCANGCAAGAATGACCTGCCCGTTGTGGAATGTTTAACATAACTCTGGCTTCTACCCACTAGACGTCAGTAGCATTTCCTCTCCCTAGTCCTGAAAAATCAAAAATGTCTCCAGCCATTACCAATGTTCCCTAGGGGGGCAAAACTGGTCCCAAGTTGAGAACCACCAATATAGTTTATAATTATTCCTTTAGATAACAAATTGACACAAATTTATAATATATGTGTAAAATAAAGAGTTTTTGAAATAGAGGAGACAAATAACGAAAATCTTTGAATGAATGAATGAATGAATGAATGAATGAATAATATTTTTTTAAAAAGAAAGAAATGGAAATGGAAAAAAAGCTACGTATAATTATAACAATAAAACATAAGATATTTAAAAGCACATTTAGGGGCACCTGGGTGGCGCAGTCGTTAAGTGTCTGCCTTCGGCTCGGGGCGTTATCCCAGCATTCTGGGATCGAGCCCCGCATCAGGCTCCTCGGCTGGGAGCCTGCTTCTTCCTCTCCCACTCCCCCTGCTTGTGTTCCCTCTCTCACTGGCTATCTCTCTCTCTGTCAAATAAATAAATAAAATCTTAAAAAAATAAAAATAAAAATAAAAGCACATTTAACAAGGACCATGTAAGACCTACATAAAGAAAACTTTAGTCTTGCTAAAGGACAAAAGCAGATTTATCATGAAACTAAACTATGCAGCCACCTGTGGTAGGCTGAATAATGCCCCCTCCCCAAAGATGTCCACTGTCCTAATCCCCAGAACCTATGACTATGTTATTTTACATAGTAAAAGGGACTTTGCAGCTGTGATTAAATTAAGGGTCTTGAGATGGTGGGTTATCTTGGGGCCTGATGTAATTACAAGGACCCTTTTATAAAAGGGAGGCAGGAGGATGTGTGTCAGAAAGACTTGAAGATGCTATCTTGATTGCTTTGAAGATGGAAGAACGGGACCAGGAGTCAAGAATGTAGACAGCCTCTAGAAGCTGAAAAAGGAAAAGAAATAGATTCTCCCATAAAGCCTCCAAAAGGAATGGAATCCCACTGACACCTTGGTTCTAGACCATGAAACCCATTTCGACTTCTTTTTTGTTTGTTTTGCCATTCTGGACCTCTGACCTCCAGAACTGTTAAGATAATAAAGTTGTGCTGGTTTAAGCAACCAAGTTTGCGGTAATTTGTTACTATAAGGAAATTAATACAAATCCCTTCCAAATTCCTGGAAGAGGTTTTAGCAATGCATTCACATGGTAATACGATTTTGTAAAAATTGCAAAAGTAGTATGTTTTAACCACAATCAGTTACGACCTCTGTCTCTTTCCATTCCAACTTTTCCACCACTCTCCTCACATTGGGTAGTGTTGGAGTGGTTATAGGAATATTGAGGACTGGGATCCTGCTAAGGGTAACTTGTGTTGAGGACACATTTACTATTGGTTTAGTGGGATATGTATGTGGTCATATTCATGGCTATTGCTAGCCACCTCCACTCTAGGAATGACTTTCAAAAATACTTCTACCCTGCACTATTCTGACTCACCCAATGAAGGCACAGAGGCAGAGGTCATACTGCATGATGAATATGGCCCAAAGCAGCCACATGGAAATATTTGGGGGACTAGAGTAAGAAAATTTTAAAGCTATATATAAAGATATAGATATAGATATCTATATCTATATCTATATATATCTGAAGCTAATCCAATGGAAAATCCCTCTCATTGTCAAATATATAAGACTTCAAGAGAAGAAATCAGTACCCATTGATTACCAGTCAACACTATCAATTTTTTTAAATGTCCAATTAACCATGGTAAAAGTGAAGGGTCAAGTGCCTTCTTCTGAACCATTTCACCTTGTACCAAATCCTGGAATTATAAATATGATCAAGTAAAAAAATTGCAAATGGATCATTACATTGTCTAACAAGCCTCAGAGTCTGAGGAGTTTGAGCCCCACATTTGGTGTAAATATTACTAAAACAAAAAAACAAAAACAACAACAACAAAAAATATATATATACATATATGTATTTATATATAAATATATATAAAGCTTTTTAAAATTTTTTAATACTTTTTTTTAAAAAAGAAGAAGAGGGCAAAAGTAAAACATTTCATGATCAAATAATATGTAATTCTTTCCTTTTTAAACCTTTGGGACAGTTTAATTTATTTATTTATTTATTTATTTATTTATTTATTTATACCATATGAGAAGAGTTCCCATAAAGTCTCCAACATAAGCACTGCCACACAGAATCAAAACAGTATAGCCATACCAGATGGAGTACTGGAGCAGCTTCCCTGTCTGCCAGAAAATCACATGAGTTGAAAGCAGGACCTTTGTTTTCAGCTCACCATTATGATTCTCATACTATATCTATCTTCAGGATCAGAAAAGAACACTGTGTATTTCAGGAGGTAAACAAGGAAATGGAGCTGATTATAGTTAAAGAAGTCACGGAGTAGACGTGGGAGAATACTTAAAACTTTCTTTCTAGTTTCTAGCCCTTTCCTATAACAACTCAAATAAATGAGAACTAGGGTATCTAGCTCTTCGGATACAATGTCTGGACAAAAGTCGTCCTCCATCCTTAGGTTTCTGCAGTGCTGCTTTAATTTTACAAAAAGGATAAGATGGTATAACAGAAAAGGAATGAAATAATGATGAACTCTCTAGAGTTTCTTAAATACATAAGAGGTAAGCAGCTAAGATGCAATGAAAGGATATGAGTGGGAAGTTTGTGACCCATGAAGTTGATACTGCTGGAAGCTTGAATGAAAAGTTGAAAGGCTTTATGATTAGGCCAGACTAGATAGATAGTGAGGCAATTAGAATCATTCATTGCTGCCAAGGCATCAGGCCAACGTGAATTACAACCCAAACTGAATGAAGCAGAATAGAAAATAGAAAAGCCTTTAATGAAAATGTTGGAGAACTCACAAGGGATGGGGAAAGTGCCAAATAACTGGAAGATGGCTAAGTAAACTAAAAGGTCTATTCTCCCATCAATGCATAAGGGATTTACAAGTTTAACTCTCATTGCTGTTAATAGGAATTCTATGTGTGATCCAAGGGTGTACTCATGGAGAAAATGCATCTATTAGTGTCTCGATTGGCCTCTCTTGAGCCAACACTGGCAAATGCTCCAAATTGTGTGGTAGTTTGGTGACAGGGACTAACAGAGGCTAGAATGAAAACCACCAGCTTAGCTTCACCTTGTAATCCTCTGATAGTACAAGATCCCTTAGGAGCAAAGAATAAAATATATCCTATGCAATCTTTCATAATGTTTAATTTGGAAATTAACTTGCAGCAACTTAAAGTAAAGGAAAAAGTAAAAAGGCAGAAATTTCTATTCAATTGAAAAGTCTATCTTTGAAAAAGAAAAGCACATTTTTAAATAATTTTCTACCTGAAAAGAATCCTTTTGCTAATTTACCTAAAAATATCAGCTATCACAGCCCCTAATATGTCCAGACATTGTATCAGATGCTTTACTAAAGATTCTACTTAATCTTTACAACTAGTCTATGAAATAAGTACTATTATCCCTATTTCACAGATAAGGAAATTGAAACTGAGACATTAAGGAATTTCCCCAAGTCACCCATCTTGAAAGCAGCAGATTCAAATTCAGGTCAGTTTAGCTACAAAGCCCATGATCCTTCCTCCACACCTCACTGCTTACCCCTTATAAAACAGCAAATGCAGTGCCCTGCTATATCACTCTAGCTTAATATAATTCACTTTCCAATCCAATTCTAATTCTCGAAAGCACTAAATCTCCCCTTAAACATATTTTGCATACTTTCAGAGACAGTAAAATTATCTTGCCTAATAGTATTCCAAAAAAAAAAGAAAAAAAGTGAAATATTGATTTTAAAGTAAGTAACATTTTCATCCCAGATACATTTAAAAAAATCTCTTTGAGCAAACATGTATTGACTGTTATACGCCAAGGTCTATATTCGACTAAATACAAAGATATACAGTCCCTTGCTCTCAAGACTAGTTAAATCTAAAAGGAGAAATAGACATTCTCAACTCATTACAATATAATCTGACACATGATACAGAAAAGGTAAATACATACTCCTGTGGGAACACATTATGCCATTTGTAACTGTTGATTTGTTAATAATATTAGCAATTGTATTGACCTAATTCACTGTTTAATAAAACATTTTATTCAAAGATTCCAACAAAGCTTTACTAAAGGCTCGACAGTAAATCTTCCTGCTCCAAATCCCTCTGAAGTATGCACAGGGCAATCATTATTATATCCAAATTGTTGGTAGAGAAATAGTGGCTCAACAAAATTAAGTGGCTGACAGAATTCAGAAGTAACGCCCAGTGACACACTCTACTCCTCCCAATATAAAATTCATTTCTCTACAAAAATCTTAACTCAAAATAATACTGACTTTAAAGACTCCTCAAATGAGCCAATTCCTCAAGAACCAGTTTGAACAAGTTCCATCAAATAGTCTGAACAATCTTAGTTCAACCAAACAGCAAAACCACTTCCAAAACCATAGGTAGGTGCTGGATACTGCTTTCATTTGAGTTAATTAAAAGTATTTGATCCACTATGGTGCATCTCAGTGTAAGCTCTTTAAAGAAAAGAATCAATTAATCTATACAAGTTTCAGATAACACCCAATCTAAATGCCAGAGCTTGTGACCGATTTAATCAAGCTCTGGACATTATTTATTGACTTATCCAAAATAAGGTTGTGGGGGTTTTTTTTATTTTATTTTCTTCTATGAAGGTACTTGAATAATAAATAAGCTACCAAAACCACCAGCAATTCCCATTACTGATGTACTGAAATTCTTGTGAATACTAGGTAAAAACAATCTAAGTCAGAATAATTTATTATTCAAAATGCCAAACATTAAGAGAATTAGCAATTCAGGTTCTTTGGGGAGGGGATGAATAAATTTTACCTCTTGCTTTCTTTTTTTTTTTTAATTTATTTACTTATTTTAGAGAGAGTTTGTGGGGCAGGGAGCTCCATGCCCAGCACAGAGTCCCATGTGGGGCTCAATCTCATGACCCTGAGATCATGACCTGAACCAATAATCAAGAGGTCGCTTAACCAACTGAGCTGCCCAGGAGCCCCTACCTTTTGTTTTCTTAATGCCGACTACTTGGAGATGATAAACAACAATAAAGCAAATTCTACAGGCTTTTAATAGATACACCCACCTACTCAAGCTCTCCTCTCTGGTTTACCAGCAATACCAGGCTAGCCTTATGAATAAGCTAAGGAGGCATTATCTATGTAATGTGAGCTTAAGGATACCAGAAAGGCTCGAGGCCCAAACTATCTTCTTCTTACCCTGTCTGCTGATTCTGGAAGCAAGCATTTCATTCTTTAACTCAGTGGTTTACAGCACTGGCTAATCACTAGAATTATCTGGGGCACTTCTTTAAAACATTGATGCCAAAGCTTCAGCCACAGAGATTCTTATTTTAGCCTGTGCATCTGTATTTTTTTTCTTTTTTTTTTTCTTTTTTTTTTAAGAATGACAGGTGAGGGGCTCCTGGATGGCTCAGTCAGGTAAGGGGCCAACTCTTGATTTCAGCTCAGGTCATGATCACAGGGTCATGAGATCAAGCCCCGTGCGGGGCTCCCTGCTGGGCGTGGAGCCTGCTTAAGATTCTCTCTCTTCTCTCTCTCCCCAACACGATCGTGCTCTCTCTCTAAATAATAAAATAAATAAAATAAAAAGGAATGACAAGGGATTCTAATGGGTAGCCGTGACTGAAAGCCACTGGTAGGATATTTGAGCAAATCTGAATAGATACAGAAGAAAGCAAGAGGATGTGAGGTAACTCAGAAAGGAGAGAAGCAATATATAAAATAGAGACACAGTATGGGGAGAGTAAGGCAGTCAAAAACAAAGGTTCCAATTTTGCCTTTGACCAACCATGTAAACCTAGGACCCATTCAGAGGGACACTGTTGGAACAGGAGGAGGAGGAGCAATGCTGCTGGGAAAAAAATGCATGAAGATCTAGTTTCAGATCATTTTACCACTATGGACGTAGAAACGAGTTCAGCTTAATTTAGACCACAAAATAAATGCCATTCATAAAAATACACAAGTAAACATTTTTAATGTATGGGAAAAAGAAAATTTCTCAATTTTCACATAGATATATTTAATTGAAACTCAAAATAAGCCACATAAGTAAAAAAGAAATACTACCATTATGATTTTTCTTTATACATGTCCTGTTTCTTTTTTTGTAGAAACTGCTCCATTTTAAGAAAAAGACAAGTAGATTAACATTTTGAAGTTAATAATAATAGAAAGCATTTAAAATAGAGACTTTCCAACTTTAGAACAAAAATTTTTACAAAAAAGAAAAAAATTATCTCTAAGTTTAAATACTCAATGTGTTTTGTGGGTCCTGTGCAAGATTTTAGTAGGTCTTGTGTTTCAGTAAAACATCTAAGTAGTATTGAAACTTTTCATTTTAGTAATCTTATTCAAAATTCTGACCTTTACTTTACTATTGGCCAAATGAGGGACTGATGAGTCTGCATGAATTTAACAAACTTTTGATTAATTCTACAAATACTGTCTTATCTTTAAAAATGTGCAATTTTAGGGGCACCTGGGTGGCTCAGTCAGTTAAGTGTCTGCCTTCGGCTCAGGTCATTATCCCAGGGTCCTGGGATCAAGCCCCATGTAGGGATCCCTGCTCAATGGGAAGCCTGCTTCTCCCTCTACCTCTGCCGCTCCCCCCTGCTTGTGCTTGCTCTCATGCTCTCTGTCTCTCTCACAAATAAATAAATAAAATCTTTAAAATTAAATAAATAAATAAAAATTAAAATGTGCAATTATATTAGTGAAAATGCGTTTTGCTAATTCAAAATAATAACTTTATTTTACCACATACATGTTTATTCTGTTGTACAAAGGAAGTTATATAACAAAAATATCACTGATACTTTTGAACAAAAGTTGAAACACGTTCAGTTCATGATATATAAAACAAGTTCACATAGCTTAAACTGTTTTTAATTCTACGTACTAGAAACTGTAGGGGCACCTGGCTGGCTCAGTTGGTAGAGCATGGGATTCTTGATCTCTGGGTCATGAGTTCGAGTCCCATGTTAGGTGTAGAGATTACTTAAAAATAAAATCTTAAAAAAATAAGTAAACTATAAAGAATCATTAGAGATCAATAGAGAGGAAAATTTTGGCAGACTCACAACCAACACACTCTCCTATTATTCCATTTGGAAGAAATAATGACTATTATATTCATTAATGAAATAAAACCCTAACTCTTTTTTGAAAAATGCAAACAATCCATTTGTTTTGCTCATATTTATACCCTTAAATAAACTAAAGTACCAAAGGATCCATTGCAGATTTATTTCTTTCTTGACTTAACTCCTATTTGAGTCAATGTTTTTCTTCATACTGCTTTCTGTAGTAATAGTCTATAAAGAGATCAGTTAACATTTCATTTATCTTAATACCTTTGCTACTAATAGTCATTACTCTGAAATCAGGTTGCCTGAGTTCAAATCCTGATTCCACTACTATTTACTGTGTTCTTACACAAGTTACTTAACATCTCTATCCTTCATCTTTAAAATGGAAATAATAGTATCTATCTCACAGGATTGTTATGAGAATTAAATTAGTTAATATACATTTAAAAATGTCTTAGAAAATTGTCATAAAGCATTCAATAAATATTTGTAATCATTATTATCAGTTCAACACTTGTGGTATTTCCAAAAAAAATCAGCTTTCTTCCGGAGTTGCCATGGTGTCTGAGATACTATTTTTGCTTGTTTAAAAAAAAAAAAAAAAGCAACGGAATATTAGTTGATTCTTAAATACTTGATTTGAATTTCTAAGCCACTTTACAACAAACTAAATCCAAGTACATTAGTTTGAGGTAAGGGGTGGAGGCATATAACAATAATTTGAAAAGAAACAGACTTTAAAGAAACAGACTTTAGAACGATAAATTCAAAGCGCTGAGTGGATACTAGAAGGTCATCTCCACTTCTTCCCTCTCTTCCCCATCTCCACACCTACCATCTCACACCTGTATCAAGAAGCTTCATCCTTCCAAGACTAAACGACACTGTGGCTGACTTTCAATTACTTCAATAAAAGTGGATTCCATGTCCTCCTGATTAAAACTTGAGGCAATAATGTATTAAAGAGAGCATGGGTCTCAGGCAAAGCAGATCTGGGGTTAAATTCTTTCTCTAACATTTACTAATTATACACCCATTGGAAAGATAACTTAAAACATTTTGTGCAATTTCTTTCTCTATAAAAGGAAGCCAGTGTTTACACTGCAGGGTTGTTGTAGAGAATAGGTTATAAGACTTATAAAGCATCAGGAACATCACAGCTGTAGATAAAGATATACACAGACAATATTTCTCAGAATTATGTTATATAATCATAACAGTGAGATATGCATTTTGTGAGGAAACAAATGATAAGGACAACTAATTTAAATTTAAAATGCTATTTAGAATAAATTAGAAAGTAATTGGTGATATGATACATTTACAAAAATATTTTTTAAGATACACCTGTACTTTGATTTCTAAATCTAATAGAAAAAAATATATGGCTTTGAGGTTTATTTTGACTTCAAATTAAAGATTTTGTGATGAGGAATATATTTGTTAAAGCCAATATTTGCAATTTGTTTATCAAACCTCTTCATTATAGATGGGCAGATGGCAATTAATATGTAGAGGTAGTCCATGAAATTCTACAAAGATTCTTAGGTTATTACCAGCTAAGAAAGAGTGCATTAAAACAAAACTAAATAGGGAATTATCTATTTGCTTGTTTTGTGTTAAGTCCCTGAGATTTATTCCAGTGAGAACAATAAGCAGAGAGAATGAAATAAAAAAGGCAGAAGGCCAAAGTGTCATAAATGCTGTTAAAGTATTCGATAAAAGCTATCCACTTGAGGTTCATTGCAACACATTGGGAAAAAAAATGATCTTCCCATATTTAGACACATGCGAGAGCAAGCCAAACACTCTGAGAAGATGTGATACTGTTATACACACAGAACCATATTTATCTTATTACCGCTACCTATGTGGCCCATAGTGTTCGTAGGAAACCTGATTTGATGTACATGATATAATGTTTGGAAGCCGCTCTGATTATTCTACCCTAATTAGCAGGATGTCTGGTAAAAGTCAGCAAACAACGCAATGCCTGAGTTTGGTACTAAAAACTAAGTCTTAAATCTCCATAATATTTTTAAAACAAACAAACTAGGACATGAATGGTGTTTTTTTTTCCTGGATTCATATTTTTAAAAATTTTCCAAGATCCTTCCAGTCGATACATAAGATAGGGCACATATTGTCAAGGATAAGTTGTTAAAGTGAATATGAAATGTGCTTCTCAAAATATCGTTTACACATTTACCAGATGGTAAAATAAACATGTAAATTGTTATCAAGTATACACTAAGTTTGTATTAAAATTTTAAAGAGTGTAAAAATTATCACATATTGTATTACTTGTTCACTTAATAGTTTATTAGCATTCTATAAATATTTTCTTTTTAGAAAAATGATATTTAAATGGTCAGAGGACTCACGTGATGCTAATCAGAACTAAAGAAGTCAGGAACATCATTACAAAAGGCAGAATAATCCATTTTCCCTTATCCATTCATTAGTCAAAGGTGAAAAGAATGTTTCCTTAAAACTCCAATTAAATCCATAAGTTAATACAGTTAACTTAATACCTTTGCAAGATATGACATTAAGTAAGAAAGCTGATTTCATGGACATGTCCACTATTATACTGAGGATTATCCAGAACATTCCGCTTGTACAGCCCTCTGTTCATCATTGTTAACTACTACAATAATTTAAAGCATTTACTAAAAAGCACTGACGAAAAAGAAAATTAAATATCTATGAAGTTACTATCTTTTCAATTCAATCTAGGTTCATACTTCATGAATAAAATTTCTGCATGTCCACAGGAGCATTTTATGGCACCTCCAATCTCCTTTCGGATTTAATCACAAATTTTAATCCACAGCACTGACATTAGTGACTTCAGTTATTTGCCACATGTCATCGATCTCCCGCTATGTGGCCAGTTTATATGCAGCATGTTGATAAAAGTGTGGTATTATTATTATAGTGCAATCTTTAAGGCAGAATTTCTAGAGGAAATCTACCTTTAGACTGAATCAAGAAGCCAATCATCAAAGCTTACTTAACATACCTCAGAAACACATAATTATTATAAAGGAAATGTTATCACAAAATTTAATGGTAACATTAACTTTTCCACCAGAGTAACTATCTTGGTTTTAGGAGATCCTGGAAGTCTGGAGCAGACCCCAAAGCATCTAGCCCAAGTACAAACTTTGCCTGAAGACTCGTGTTTTAAAAGAAATCCAGAGAGAATCAATGAATCACAATGGGGAAGTTCTTTGTGATCACAGAAGTAGCCTGATTTATTATTAAACTTGCCCGCTCATGGTAATCAATAAACAACAAGAAAAACTGAAGTTCAAAGACCTGTCTTCTTCAGCCAAGAAACCTGGAACCTAAATCTTCAGGCCATAAGAATTTCATATATCAAATTCTGGACGTCATGTCTTCAAAGAACAAAGCAGAATATGGAAGAACTTGCACAATCTGGGATTTTCACCTGCTGTTTCCTAAAAAGCTGGGGACCAAAATCGCTGAGGAGAGTATTGTTCCTGCACTGAGTTCACAACAACCTAGATATTGCTGGAGGCCCCTCAGGAGTCACTGGGCGGGCTAAGGGAGAGGGGCTTGGTGACCAGAAGTCCAGAGGCCTCACTCTGCTTCCACAGAGCACCTCTACTTTTACATGTTTTCTATTCTGCATATCAATACGTTTTGAAAAACAATTACTAAAAATTTTTGAAGTATGAAGACCACTGCCCTTCTTGGGAAACAGAGAGACTAAAAAGTAATGATTTTTTTGTTAATGCTTCTTTCTATTGAAAGTGTTATCTTAAATATGAATTAGCCTCTGTTCCCTTCAGTTCATCTACCAGTCAAGAAAGTAGTAATAGATTATGTGGACTATAAAAATTTAAAAAAAAAAATTGTAAGTTTAAAAAAGTGACTTTTTAATTAAAAGCAAAATGTATAAGAAACAAGTTAAAGTTGTTTAAGGCAATGTAATAGTTTGCTTACAACCTGAAAGGGAAAAAGAAAGAGAAGTGGGTATTAACTAAATTCTACTTTACAATGCTTTTGGATTTGTGTATGTGACAACTCTATCAGAACATTTGAATAAATCAGTAATTTGCCATTCCTTTTTCTCATATGTTGATAGTTTTGTTAAGCAATGAAGAGAGATTTTATGTCTCATAATAGGTTGTTGGCTACACAGTAATAAAACTTGTACAGCACTTCCCAATATGCAAAGTGCTATCATAAACATTATTTAATAATGAAACAATAAATGTTCATTTTTCTTAATAAAAAAGAAATCATATAAATTCTACATTCTACCTTCAAATTTTCCAGCTTATTTTAAAATGAAAATAACATTCCTCCCAAATCTTTAAAACTTAACAATCTAGAAAGGCATGTCACATTATTCCTATAAGTTTTCTTATACTGTCACACGATCCCATACCCCAGGATAACATACTCTCCAAAGTTATATGTTTTCTAGTTAGTGGATACCTTCCTATTTTAGATGCCAATTTCTAATTTCATCAATACGATCAAATTTTTAATCATGTCAAGACTGACATAGTTGGAACTGGTAAGAGGGTGAGGAAACAAATTCTCATATACTTATGGAGTAACTGTAAATTGATACAGCCTTTAGCCCAGAAATTCCACTTTTAGGAACTTATCCAATAGACATCTAACACAAGTATACAGAGAGAAATGTACAATATAGCATTTTTTTTACAATAGCGAGAACCTAGAAACAACTACATGTACGTTTGTAGGACTAGTTAAAATAGGAATAGTTTATCCATACAACACTAATAGTAAAGATGTTAAGAAGAATAAGATCAATAGGTACCGAGTTGCAAATATAGCTTAAATAAATTGTTAAATAAAAAATATAAGTTGCACAACAGTACATATGGTTTCTTCTGATGGAATTCATAGTAAAAGTCCGTTACATTTAATCAGATTGGGTTATTTCCATTTAATCAGAGGCCGTTTGTATAAACCCTCCACTCAAGTGTGCTATTACTTGGCACCCACCTTCCTCTACACTATTTCTCAAACATAAAATATTACCTCTTTCCCAACAGACCTCTGCTTCTCTACCTCCCAGACTTGGCTTATGGCTTCTTTCCCCCCCACCCCCCCACCCCCGTTCAGAACCCCTCTGCAAGTCCAGGCTCAACAAGTATCACATTCATAAAGCCTTCCATGATTCCCTCAGCTAGGTGTAATCACACCTCCCCTATCATCCCAGAGGATTTTTACCCGTGCTTCTCTTCTAGAACTCATACTCACCACTTTTTATCTTGTAATACAGTCTTCTCACAAATCACAAAGAATCCATATTTAGTTCATCCTATAATCTCCATGGTGCCTTATATAAACCTTAATCATAGTCTCAGCAATCTCAACAAAGCCTTGTTAAACTAAAATAATCAGATCAATATAGAGAGTTCTTGTTATATCAGTTTAACTTAGATAAACAATCCCCAACCTTTCTGCTAAGAGGCGCTACTTTCCATTTCTCAAAGTTGTGAGCGGAACAGAGTAGTAGAAAGAGAGAAAAGAAATTCATCTCAACGACAATAACCCTAAACGGAGACATGAAATGAAGGTATACTACTGTCCATCACTACCCTACTCTCAACTGGCAATCCAGTTGAGAAAAAAGAGAAGGATCAAACAATCACTTTTGAGATTATCAGGGAGGATTTCAAAATAATGGCAGGGAAATCCCAAGGTTTGGTTCAGGAATTCCTATTTTAGAGAATTCACCTTGCTAAGTCCATACTCACTAAGATCTCTATGAAATGAACTATTACAAAGTTGCTTTCAGTTTGCAATAAAAATAAACTAAAACCTCTCAATTAATGGTAGTTTAAGACTGCAAAAAGAGCAAGAATAAATAAAATTCATTAGTCTAAAGATATCATTCTAGAAATATTTGTATCCTCCTTCTTGCCAAATTGCATTCACTGATAAACAGATTTCATTTTTACCATAAACTTCCCCTTTTTATTATCTAGTAAAAATAAGGAGTAAAAGTAATCAAAAGATTGGCAGATGGAAGCAAGTGAGAAGCAATTCACACAGATAATTTGGAAATAGGAAACGTCTGATTTTTTAAAAATTGACTATCATTCTAGAGAGTATATTAATTGGACAAACAAAAGAGGTATAATTTATACAAATAAAACTTGGAGACCTCAGAGAATTCTAACACAATCCTACTTTACTCTCTTAAAAGGCTAAATACAGTATGATTAGGATAATGAAATCTAGTTTCAAAAAATATATAAAATTTAAAACAAGTAGTAAACCAAAAACTGTGCATTTGTTCTCTATTCCCTTTACCATTTTTCAATCTGGGAACACTTCTAAATTTAGGAGTGAGCTATATTAAGCCATGGTCAGATGACTGCCTAGTTTCTTGAACATTAATAAATACTTAATTCCAGCACAGATGAAATATTGCATTTGGAGAGGTGGGTAGTAGGCAGTGTAAAAATAAGGAGAATCAATAACTTTAATTTTTCTTCTTCTTGATTCTCTTTCATTTTTAAATCCCAGGACTTGGAGATTTCTAAAGACTGGACAAACTGAACTGTTTCTATGTGACAAATACTCTATGACTTTTCTAATATTTTAAGCTCAGCAAATCCCCAAATACATTTAACCAAGGTTTTTCCTTTTAACCTTTCACGCTTTAACCATTTTGATTCCTAGGGCTGGTGAATTTTTGTATTCTAAGTGATATTTCTCAACGAATAAACAGATCTCATTTCATCTTATCCTCTAGTTATGGTAGAACACTTCTATATGTAAATATTATGTAAAACACAAGCCCAGATCAATTTATACTGACTTATTATTCCTAGGGATAATAATAGCAAATAATAACTCTCCACACTTTACTGAATTCTGAATCTAAATGAAACAAAATATAAAGTTTCTATGGTATTTCTATTGCAATATGCTGAATACAACAAATTCTCAAATACATAAATTAACCTGTGACTCAGTTTGATGGGTGATGTTCATATCATGACTCAAATGGATGCAACCACTTAAAAATGAATGACTTGGGAGATTGCCATGGACTCTCTGAGTAAGTAAGCTGCTTATATCTGGCCTATATTAAGGGGAAGAAATCTTTCCATCTGATACATTTTGGAGGTAATCCCTCCATAACTGAACTGAAATATGATATATGGCTGGCATTGCTATACTGAATTCCCACCCTATAATTCTGTATTTGTTCCGTGGATTAGGACTATTCTGAACACTCTGGCATTTATTGTTTCGAGAATGATATCAGATGTCAAACATGCAATACTTCCAGATGATCTTCCAATTTCAGTCTTTCTAGATAAAGGCTACCTTATGGATGACTATAGAGTTTCCAGAGACAGTACTAATCACCATGTTTTAATCATGATAAAGCTGGAGGAGGAATACAAATTCTGCTTCTATACAGAAAGTAGGAAGACAGAGCTCTTCAGGCCACTTTTCTCTTATAGTTAAGGGCATAAACTGCCTGTTCTAAAACATGGCCATACTGTCACAGTGTTTAAAAAAAAGAAAATAGAAAGCTATTTGAAAATAGTTATTTTTAAATCTATGTGCTTATTTTTATTTTTAAGAAAGTTGCCATTACCCAAATCCTTAGGCATGAAATTACAATGAATAGGTAGTTTGCCACCATGGTTAACAGCTGTAAAATTGAAAAAACAAACAAACTCTCTACCTTTTCTTTCATTACAAAAACATCAACAAAAAAACCTCAAGCAAACAAAAAACCTAGGGGAGCGGTTCCCAGATTTTGCTGCACGTTGCAATCACCTAGAAATCTTTAAAAAGTACTTGATGCCTGGCTCTCACTACTAAACACTCACATTCTGATTCATCTGGGATGGAGTGTGAATCTGAGCATTAAAAACTTTTAATTTTTAAAAGCTCCCTTGCTGATTCTAACATGAAGTCACTGACCTAAAGGATGTAAGAGCTGCTGCTATCCTCTTGCCCTCTTCCAGCTGTGCCTTAGTGTCAAGAAAGGGAAAGAGGCAATTCATGCAAAGAACCACACCAACAAGTATGGGCCTGCTTATCCCCAAGACTAGAAGTGACCCCAATTTCAATAAATCAGTATGCTCGGAGTTAGTATGTGCGTGTGCATGAAAGAGAAAAGAATGAGGGGTGCATGAGTGGCTTAGTTGGTAGGGCCTGAGACTCTTGATTTTGGGGTTATAAGTTTGAGCCCCACGTTGGGTGTAGAGATTACTTAAAAATGAAATCTTTTAAAAACTTTTTAAAAAGAGAGAAGAATGTGAAATGCCTAAGGACAAATAAGTTAGGTTAAATCTTAAATGAAATCTAGCAATCTCAAAGAGACAGCATTTAAAGTTATTTTTTTTAACGTGCGTTTCATAATGGAAAGAACATTGTAAAGGACAGTCTCTCAAGCCTTCACCCAAGCATCCTTTATGCAATACATTTAAGTAGGTTATCAAACAAGAAGCAAGTCACTCTATTTTGCTAATACTTGTAGTCCGCCATTCTAGAAAAGAAAGATTAGAATACAAAGATACAACAGGACACTGAGGACATTCTATGCTAGTCTAATTAACATCACCACTGTGACAACGTTTCTCACTTTGAGGCACTGTCCATCAGAGAATCATGAAATAAATTTACTAGGTCATAACCAGAATGAAATTAAACATAAAATAAAAAATATCAGAGTGTATCAAACGCGGTAAAGGTAAGTATTTTGTGAAACCTGTGTGTGTGTGTGTGTGTGTGTGTGTGTGTTTCACTGTGAGTCTCTGTTAAAAACTTTGAAAGCCCCTGCTCTCGAGGTTGTTCTACTCTAACTCAGACCATTGGAATTCAAGGTGCAGAGAAACTCAGAGGTCCACAAAAAGCAAAGTTCTTTAAAGCTGAAAAATACCTGAAACATTTGATTTATAATTTCGTTTTACAAATGATTGTATTGAAAATCATAGAAATAAACTGTCTTATTTGTGTTCGGTGTTTTCTGCTGTACCTTAGGAATCAGGTTCCTTTAAGACTATATTTTCAAAATAAATTGAATGCAGGTACCTCACGTACTAAATTGCCGTGGCACCAACCACAAGTTTTCAGTCATATTATGTGAACATTTCTTTGACATGGTGGCATTTTCACCAATTTCTTACTCAAGTGGAAATTATACCATGTGCAAATTAAGTGATAAATGTAAAAGCTCTTGATTCTAGTGCTCAGAAGTAGAGAATTATTTTCATAGATAAGAGATTGCCAAAAGGGTATTTCTTCAGGCTCCGATAGGAGGTCCTCAAAAAGCACACGATCATGACAGTACCTAGGGCAGCACTGTGCAAGAAGTGTGAGAAATTCTCCGCTTGCTTTGCTTGAGTTCATGTTCTTATTCTCCCATCGCATCACGGTGTTGTGTACACACACCACACACACACGCACATGAATGTATTATACATTTGCTGTAGAGCAGAAAGAATTAAAAATGAAATTAAAAATCGGTGTAACTTTAATCTCAGGAACAAAGAGTTTCCTAAAGAAATGGTACTGCAAGTAAAACTGTTTCTCATGATCCATAAGGCCTGAATCTCGTAGGTTTGGAACTTTATTTTTTGAAGCTATGTAGAGAAAGGGCTGATGATGATGTCACTAATAAAGTATAGTACACACACTTGTATAGCCATTCAAAAAAAAACCCTTCCTTTTTCATGTTGCTGGCATACACACTTCATACTGCAATCTCCTTAAGGGGTTAAATTAATTAATATTAACTAAGAAAAATTCACTTTTTAAAAATTCATTTTAGTCTTCATCATGCTAAACTTAAGGGCAAGGAGAACATGGGTTGGTATCAGAAAGTTCAAGGAAGGATAATAGAAAAATTCGGAATGTCAATTAAAATGTACCAGGCTACAAAAAATAAGAAACCATCAAACAGGTAAAGGCTCCTAGGCAATGGGTGGAAGGTATATATCAAGAAAACTAGTACCAGGCCTTCCTTCTCCCACCCCATTCTTCCCTAATACATGTAGAGCAAGTTTTCTTAGGAGAAGTGTATGAGGACACACCCTGGGCAAAGAAATCCTATAGAAACCTATAAACGCATAAATAAATAAGCCAGCAAACGGAGAGACCCATGAAAAGCTGCAAGAAGGAAGGGAAAGTGAAGGAGTTGCAGAATCAGTGATTCTGAATCACCCCAAGGGCTAATTATGATTTTAAATAGCTAAGAGAATGAAGATTAGTCTGTAATAAGGCCATTACACTCAGTCAGGAGCACACTGACAAATGTAATAAGAAAGATTTTAATGTCTGTGCAAATGAGGAAGCTGAACTGAAAAGGATCAAAGAAAGCATTGAAAGATGGGTCCTCAGTACAAAAGAGAGCAGGGGTAAACGGAGTGAGTGTCTCCCAGAGCTAAAAATGTTAGGGGTAAAGAAGAACACAGAAACACCAGTAAGAGACAAAAAATACTAATATGTCCTTTCACAAATACAAAAAAAAATAAAAAAGATAATAGAAAAGTGAATATTGAGAGATGAAGTGATTATAGAAGTATATGGGAGGGGGGAAGCACAAAACAATGTGGGAGAAGCTAAATAAGAAGACATACTGTCTGATGTTTGTCCTGAAAATTGTACAATTGCTTTTGGGAAAAGCATAAAAATTCTGACCTAAAATAAACAAACTGATGAATCAGGCATAGATTTTATAAAGATTCAGGTTCAGTGTGGTAGCGTGAGAAAAAAAAGAGGAGGTTAAAAAAAAGTTGTTGGCAAGAGAGTCAACAAGGGCAAAATGAGTGTCAGAAAGACAGCAGAGTTGGAGGAGGAAAGAACAAATTTGTTGAGGAGGAAGTCAGTATGTTTCTTTGACTTTCTCCACAGGAACAAAGCAGAATGTGAGCATAAATTAAGAGAGTGAATCCCAAAGGTGAGTGAGCTCTAAGGATTATTTAGAACGCAGTCAATTTAAAAATATATATATAGCAAATTAAGACAGAGGTAGAAAAAAAAGATTTTATTTGAACAAAATATATAGCATTCAATGGTAAGTAAACTGTGGAAGGAATAAGTCCTCATCATAGCCTTTCAAAGGAAGGTGCTGAGCAGTAAACATTGCTATTATTTGGTAAAATCATAAATTTTTAATTAAAAAACACATCAGGTTATAAAAGTACTAACCACCTTTGAAACACTTGTAATTGGAAATAATGGTTTGGCCTTTAGTAAATTTCCACTTGAGCAAGCCATTCAAAATAGAAATCACTGTGATATCTGAAAAGTTCTCATAAAATGTCATTGTTGACTGCAGATGGCCTGAACTGAATCTACATGACATGTATGCATATTTTATTAACTGAAGTTCAAGGAGGTTGAAGTTTAAAAATATAAATGTGATCGCTTAATATTGTAAATACAAAGATGAAACTATTAAGAAAGTTATAATTCCACGCAGTAGTCTATAATTTGACTATATTACAAACGGGGAGAGATGACTTTGCTATTTCATGTTTTAGATACAATCAAGAAGCTATCTCCTCAGGCAGAGGGAGAGAAACACCTCTGGGACTAAACAAAATAACCTTTCGTTCATAGAAGAGAGCAAATGTTTGAGAGTTCCCAGGTATGCATATCACTACTCAAAGAGGACATTTCAAACACACACACAGTTTAAGCACACGTATCTGAAATGGTCGTGCCTTCTATCAATTTTCAAAGGCAGCCTTACTTGTGCCCACAAATGGCAGCCCAGCAGGCAGTGACATCAGACCTAGAAATGATATGGCCTGTGTAGTATGCAGTGAAGTGCAGTGCTCTACTTGTTTGCAATGGTTTTATTTTTCGACTAGTTTTTATCACACTTGGCATGAACAAGGGAACATGTGCTTTGCTAAATTTGAACTTTTAAGATGAAACTGAATTAACTGAGAACCAAAAAATTGCTTCTGAATTATCCTAAGATTGAAAAATGCCTTCCCTTTCATACTAGGAATGACAAAATAAAAGACAAATACATCTTGAAAGTTGAAATGTGAGCTAGGAAGATCCTGTGGTTTGAGAACAACATTGTTGACTTTTTCTTTTTTAGGAACCTGAAATAAGATCGTAATGAAAAGGCTTTTTCCCATACAGTACACTTTTGCTAACGTGAAGATATGTACTAAACTGAAACCTAAATAAATCTAATATAAGCACTAAACCTCATATAAGCAAGATTTGTTTTGTTATATTTTTCAACCAGAAAGTTTAATTAATTTGCCATTTCTTAAAACTTAGTATGATCATATATATATGATAAAACATATGTACTACCAATATACGAAATCAGTATAATCCTTGCCCCCAAACTTAATCTTATATTCTTTTTTTTTTCTTGCTAGTATTGGAACAAAATAACTGTATTGGCTAAAATGACAAGAGGCAAACCTCTAGAGATGCTCTCCCCTCCTAAATTCCCTCTTCCTCCTCATAAAAGATACGCCAAGATACCCAAGTATAAAATGCTTTGTATATAAAATGAGTGCCATCATGCAGATATTTTTAAAGAGTTGAAATCCAAAATAATTTTAATATAAAATTCCAGTTATAAATCACAGGACATGTTTTAAGGAATCTAGTGATACGTAATAGGTCAAACAACCTGAAAGAATCAGCTTGTGGTACAAGCTTCATTGCATTAATAATGTCACAGTTAGTATGTTTATTAAATTAAATATTACCAGCAAGGGTCTTCTAAATGCCATGTTCCTAACACTAGATTACATATTTATTTCAGAGTTAGCATAGTAAGAGGGGGAGCTATCACTAGAAGGTCTATTAAGCCATGTTTTTTTTTCATTGCTTTAATGGAACTATTCAAATCAAATTTTTCACGCCATGCCTTGAACACCGCTGCAAACCATACTGTGGGTGTAAAATACATGCGAGGCAGATATAATCAGCTCAGATGAGACCAGTGACTTGTACACCATCAAGTTTACTTTATTGTGAAAGCAGTGGGGTTTTCTTTCAAATGAATGTATTTTTAAATATGTTGCAACCTAACTTACAAGCTGAAGACAGGAACCAGGAAGGCCCACAAATCTCAAGGCAACTGAATTAAACCAAGTCTAACGCAATGCCTGAAATCTTGCCTAGTCTGTCTTATCTTGTTGTTTTGGCAAAAGAAAATCTGATTGTCCAAATGTAAATCTTGCACTCAGATTGTAACTTCAATAAATCATATAGACTCAACTTGCTTAAAGAGTCTCAGCTGACCTTCTAAAAACCTGATTTGACTGCTACTTCATGAAAAATTTATTCTTTCAAATATTAAAATTAGCCAAGGAATTGCCCACATACAGAGTAAATTATTGTTTAAATCGAATGCTTATCACTGGTCTTTAAAGATGCTGACTTCTGTGGCCACTGGCTTGCTCAGTCCGTGGAGCATGCGACTCTTAATCTCTGGGTTGTAAGTTCGAGCCCCACGATGGATGTAGAGACTACTTAAAAATAAAATCTTAAAAAGAAAAGAAAAGAAAAAGATGCTGCCTTCTTCCTAAGTTTGTGTAAATAACAGTTGCTTTTTCTTTGGGGAATCTAGATTGGTTTGTTTTCACACAGGATCATAAGTTCTACTTTTTTCCTATCCCCACGGGTAAAAAGCCTACATGATAAAATAACTAATACACACACAAAAAAGGTGCCGCACCTGAGTACAGGCCAAACATTTTATAGAATCACTTACGAACACAAACACGCGGCCCAAATATTGCTATAGAGAGTTTGAAGTTCTGGAGGAATATAGATGGTCTCTATGCAACAAGGCTTTTGTTCCTAGCCTGCACCCTCAAGAGAAAGTAGAACATCCCTGAAAGCTTCAGTGCCAAGAAGATAAAACGGTGGGTCGAAGATTCTAGCAGTAGGATTTACAAGAAAATACAACTGCAGGAGGTCAGAGGGTTCAGAAAGTTCTCTACATACCCTAAATTACTACATTTTAAGAGCTCGGGTTATGTCGTCAGTCCTAAAGAGGCAGAAACAACCTGGCTTTGGAAGCAAACTCATCAGTAAGCTTCTGCAGGGCCTAAAAAGGCCGTCAGATCCTATCCTAGTGGGTCTCTCGAGAAACTACAGGCTGGAAAGGGCGCCCTCGGGCACAGCCAAGGTCGCGGCCCCGCCGGACCGGACTCCGAAGACGCAGAGAGAGTCTCTTGGACTCCGGGCCTGGACCTGGGTCCGGGTTGCCAGTCTAGATCTGCGCGCACCCAGAATCGCTGTCTGGACTGGGCCAAGACAGCCAGAGCACCGCCGCCCGCCCACCGGCGAAGCAGGGGAGCCTCGGCCCAGGCTCCACGTCGGGGAGCAGGCCTTCCGCACGGCCTCACTCCCGGCCGAGCTCCGGCAGGCGCCCGCCCCCGCCGGCCTGGGCTCGAGGACGCCCGGCCGCACCGCGCTAGGCCCAGGCCGAGGGCAGCCTCGCCCCGCGGAGCCGCAGGGCCCCGCAGCCCGCCGCCGCAGCGCGCTCTGGCTCCGCCTCGCGTCTACACTGACCCACGGCGTCTGCCCCGAAGGTTAGGAACCGAGGGCACGGCACCTCTGGCTGGAGCAGCGCCGGCCGGCGGCCGCACTCAGCCCCAAACGGGTTGTTGCAAGTGAGTTAAGATGGCGCGGAGTGCGAGTGGCGGGAAGGCGTGAGCCAGAATGCAGAGCTCGCCGCACGCTCGCCTTTTTTCTTCCCGTCTCTTTGAGAAAAGACACTGTTGCAAACACACTTTTGAAAACTGCGGGTATCAGCAGGTTGCGGGGAGGATTCCGTCCTCGCCTGACCCCTACCCTCACGGAGGCAAGAAGGCAAATCTAAGCCGGAACGCGAACTTTGGTTCCCACAGGCCCTCCCAAACCCAAACCCTGATTTCCTTGGAACAGCCGCAGCTTCTCAGACACAGCGACAGTGTCACTTCACGAGACACCCAAGACATGGAAAGCGAGCAGAAATGATCATGCTTGAAAGGGACAGGAAAGCACACTGCCTCCGAGAGGAGCGCGGAGCTGCAAATTTACCTCACGCTGACTCAGTCCACACAGCAGATGGTGGAGATGGTGGCAGAGCTGCAAGGGAAACGACCTCCCCAATTTTTTAAAGTACTTCCTAATAGCAGCTAAAGTGCGTCTTTCGGTACAAGGCACTACGTTCCTGTGAAATCTATCCTCGGCGGCTGAGAGCTTGGTTTCCGCACATGACAGCAGCTCGTTGGCTCGCGGTGCCTGGGGCCCGAGGGCTGCGGGCCGAGCGCGGCCCCCGCACCCCGCGCCCTCGGGCCTCGGCGCCCTCGGGGCCGCACGTGCGCCTCCTCCCCCGCCGCCCTGCGCGGCCCGCTCGCAGGAGCGCAGACCCGGAGGGGGGGGATGCAGGAAAACACTGCTCAACTTCTCTGGCTACACAAGGCACCGTGTTTTGTACTTTCCGTCCCCTCGTTCGGGTCTTAGGTGTGGGAAGGGTGAAAGAAACACAAAGGAAAATCAGCCATCGCCTTTCTGTGTGGCAGACAAAACTCCGCGGAACGCCGTCTAGTGGTGAAATTGTCCAGGGACAACAAATAGGTTTTGTTCCCCCCACTCTGAATTCTCATTTTAATTGAAACTTTGAAGCCTCTTTGCATCTCTCAAATTGCCAAGAGGTTACGAGCCAATCTCTACGTGGTGGCACATTTAGTCCCATAACCTGAAACTGACCCAGACTAAGCAAGAACGTTGAACCATTTTCCACCTCTTTCCTGGATCTCCTTTCTCTGGAGACAAAAGTACAAAAATCGCTTCTCCACCCCCCGCCCCAGCTGGGGTATCCACATTTCTGCATTTGTTCTCAAGGGATGGGAATCTGGCCTGGGCAGGACTGGCACAGGAATTCCACGGTAGAAGAGATGGAGTGGTACCCCCCAGATACCTCCCAAAGCAAGTTTTAAGCTCAGAGCTTAAATACCGACCGTTCCGAGTTTGTTCTATGAGGCCTTACCCCACTCCAACCCCGACCAATCCCCCTGAAACATCCCGCTCAAGAAATGTAGGCCGGTCTGTGTTTGCATTTACAGATTGGCCACTCATCTCCAAGGCCTCGTATTTAAAGACCGGGATTTTCGACATCTGCCTAAAGCTGTGGTCAACAGCCTATTCTGACACGCATTTCAATTACATCCTACTCTTGCCCAAAGCCTCCCGCCTGTGAAATTTAAAGAAAATCTTAATTCCTTATTTAACACCCTCCTTTTCCTGCTCGCATTATTTCCTACTTCAGAGAAAATCAGATAGCTATGATGAGGAAGTGCCTACGTTTTCCTGGGGAAAAAAAAGTGCAACAGTGAAACTTGTCTCATAGGGAACTAAGTTACTTGTAAATAGGAAGGAAAAAGTAATTACTGGTAGTGCTATAAGGCAAATTTAAGTGGGAAATGGGAGGTGATTCCCATTACACAGACTGCCCCATATTCCAGTGGGGATGGGCCATTCTTCCTTAACCCTTAAAAGTAATCACCTATAATAAATTATTTTCAAACTGTAAACTGCTTTCAAACACCATAGTGTTTTACCAGATTTATTTACTTGTTATACACAGACGATACAAACGAGCAAAAAACAAAACGTTTCTCAATGGAGTGTGTACTTGTATAAATTATTCAGTTCACAGACAAAACGAAACAAATATAAAAATCACAACATTAGATTTACAGAAGAGCCAAAATATACACACGTTTAGACCCTGAATTCCTATTAGGAAAAATCCCCCCATGGACTGGAATCTAGATTGAATATTGTGTATGATGCATATTTCACATTAATTTTAAAATACAAAAAAAGTATAGGTTTGCTACACAACATTAGAAATCCTACTAATCTATTTCCAGGGGGATTAATGCTCCTTATCAAATATAACAAGACTTAGAGGGGGGAAAAACCAGTCTTACTTGCATTAATGCTAGTGTTTTCCCAAGGAAGTCAAATTTCAGCTGTTTCTAGGTGGCAGGGAAATCATTTTCAAAACTAAAATGCAGTAAAATATACAACTCACACAATTGATCTTCACTAGACTACACTATAGTTACCAACAATTCAGTCATCTATATCATTAGTAGAATATTCATTACAAAGATTTACAGCATATAAAGGTGGAGGGGGGACTGAAAAGATATTCAGAAACAGTTTGTCAGCATATTTGGCACCTGCACAGACCAGTAATGGATTTGGCACTTTGGGGAAAAACAAATAAGGCAAAATAATATTGCTGATGTCGAGCTATTCTATTGGGGGGAGGGGGGTGTTGGGGTGGGACATACAACTCCAGTTAACTTTGCTTTGCAGGCATCATGCCACTTAATGGACTTGCCTATGAACAGACACCTATCCTTTACAGGTGTTTGGTCGGATTCTCCTTAGCTATTTGTGTGCATTAGGGCACAGAGTAATTATTTCATGCAACGGATTGAGGAGAAGTGAGAAACCCATCATTATCTATCAAGTAATTCATGTTTCCAGAGCCTCTAAGAATATTGTTAGTTATCTCACAAGGCAATTTTTTAAAGTGGAGGGGGTGGAGAAAATGGCAAAGAAAGGAAAAGAATGGAAAGATTAAGCGTGAACTGGTTTTGTGCCTTGACGATGAAAATAAAAACTAGCCATTCGTTACAATAAATTAACACTATATACAGTCATTTCACAGGCTTTGTTCCACTAAAATTATTAACATCCCTACCATCCATCCATCCATCCACTCGGGGATAAGAAAGGACGCGCTGGGTGGGTCCAGGTTCTAGAGTCAACATCCTACGGTTAATGGGGAGGCCGAGACTTGGAGGGTCGGAATCGCTGCTGCCTGACAGGACTGCCCAGGTCTCCTAAAGGTGAAGAGTTTCATTACAAGAAAGAGAAGGAGAGGGTGAGAAAAAGACGAGAGGGAGGAGGCTTGTTAGGAGTATAACTTCATAGAAGGAGAGTAAGGAGGAAAACCAAAAGGTTTACAGCAAAGTTGAAGGTCGGTGTGCTAACTGCAGAAACTGCTGTGCAAAAAAAGGTTAAAATCGCACTCGGAGACCTGTGCTTATTCGTTGCAGACGGTATTCGAGGGCCAGATAACATGAGGGGGTGCGCGAGGTGGGCCGTGGGGAGGAAGAGCTGGGGAGAGCTGCGAGGGGCTGGCTGGGGGGCCGGGCGGCGGCGGGGCGCGGGGCCGGGCGGGCAGGGCCGGCCTAGCTGTGCGAGTAGAAGCCGTAGTAGCCGCCTATGTCCTTGGCGCAGTTCTTCTCGCAGTCCCGCTGGGCCAGCACCTCGCTCTTGAGCGGCGACGAGCTCTCGGACACCGGCGTGTCGGCGGGTGAGATCCGCCTCCGCTTGGCCTGCTCGTAAATCCCCGAGTCGCTCGAGTCGATGGACTTGATGGAGGAGGGTGTCTCGATCCAGCTGGAGTCGGACAGGTCCTTGGGCTTGGCGTCCTCGGCGGCGCCGGGCGGGAGCGGCGAGCGCTCGGCGGCCAGGCCCTCGGCCTCCTCGCCCAAATAGGGGTTGGCGCCGGCCATGCGCGCGGCGGCCGCGGCGCTGTTGGGCCAGCAGGGCAGCACCGAGCCCGACTTGGCGCCGCAGTACTGCGGGGGGCTGCGCGCGCCCCAGCCCGACGGGTCGGCGTAGTAGCCGAGCGGGCGGCCGGTGCAGCCCGCCGCCTGCAGCGGCAGCGCCTTCACGCCCGCCGCCGCGTAGGAGAGCAGCGTGGCCGCGTTGCCCGCGAAGTCCGTGGCCGTGTCGTAGGCCGAGGCGGCGAAGTCCAGCCGGTTGTTGGCGGGTGTGACAAACCAGCGCTGCGGCGACGGCGCGCCCGGGTCCTCGGCCTGCTGCGGCGACAGCAGCCCATTGGTGTGGGGCACACTGCGGTCCGTGCCCGGCCCGGGGCCCGCGCCCGCACCCGGGTGGAAGCGGGCCTTGGCGTAGTTGCTCACGAACTGGTCCTGCAGGAAAGAGCCGGCCATAGCGTAACGGGCCCCGGGCACGATCTGCGAGCGCGGGGAATCGTTGGGCGAGGGGGTCAGGCGGTCCATGTCGCAGCCAGTGTAGATCCTGCGAGGGAAGGAGAGAGAGAGAGAACCGAGGGGTGGCAGAGAGGTCCCCTCGGGAGGCAGAAGGGAAGGCCACCTCCACTTTTCGCCCACCCCCACACTCTCCGTCTGTAACTTGAGGTCCAGGGTGGAGACGGACGAAAGGTCACAGACCTGCGTCCTCCCCAAAATAAAATAAATCGTGAAATGGTAAAGAGGTCGATTTGTCTATTCAGGGACCTAGGCAAAGAGGAAGGTTTCTCTGTTCCCTCGCGCTCTCTCGCCAACTGTACAGGGGATCAGAGAGGGGAGCACAGCAGGGGATTCTCATCCCACTTCTCCAGTGTCTGTATAAACATTCGGGCAGATTTGCCCAGGGACTAAAGCTTTACTTGTCCAGTGGGCCTTTCCTGTGCAGTGAGAGTTTCTGAGCAAAATTTCTATACAAGATACCCATTTCTTCACTCTTTGAAGAACACTTTCTTCCATTTGATACACACGCAGGCTATCCAGGTATGAATCACCAAAGACTGGCCTTCACCAGTCTTCCGAGCCTTGAGGACTGCTGCTGGAAGCCTCCACAGTGCTTACTGTCCACTGTTTCCCCCGTGTGATCCTTTAACCCCCGCCTCTACCAGTACTAACAAGATTTACTACTTGGAAACGAAGTCGTGGATCAATAGAATTCTTTTACAAAAAAAAGGTATACTTTTTCTTTCCTTCTTTCTTTTTCTTTCTTTTCTTTTTTTGTTTTTTTGTAAAGTAAGCTCTATGCCCAATGTGGGGCTTGAACTGACCACATGAGATCAAGAGTCACCCCCAGGATCAAGAGTTGCCTGCTCTACTGACTGAGCCAGCCAGGTGCTCCAAGAAAAAGTGTTCTTTACTCTGACCTTTTCCTAGCTTTTGAACCGTTACTAGTAAAAAAAATAATAATAACTTAAAAAATAAGTAAATAAAAATTAAAATTTAAAAAAAGACAAAAAAACAAAACAACAAAACACCAAAAACCACCTTTGGGGCTAACTCTTAGAGTGATTATCAACCTCCTCCAAGCAGTCTCCCACCGGTAATAGCTAACCCTTATACAATTTGACCATGTGCCAGGCACAGTTGTCTAGGACTGTACAGACAGTAATTTAGTTAACCATCACAACGATCCTCCCAGTTATGTAGCATTATTATCCCACCTTACAGATGAGAAAACTGAGGCAAAGAGAAGTTAAATAACTTGCCCACAGATAGTAATTGTGTTACTGGGAATCACCTTAGGTGAAATAAAAATTAACTCTAGGCCCTGGGCCTAGAAAAATCCCGTTAGAATTGAGAGAGAACCGGAGACTGGATCAAGATTGGTAGAAGTGTTTTCTCCTACACATAGACACATGCCTCCCTTTTTATTTAGCTCACACATAAATGTTTTAATCTTTAATCAACACACTGTTTTGAGAGAGAGCCTCAGTCTTGTCAGAGCTTAATCCTTTGGGGAGGAGATTCCCTGGTGAGTGGCCAAGCAACCTTCTAGTCCCCCTGAACTTTTATTGCTCACCCTGTTTCTCCAAAAGTGAGCCATGCCCAAGATATCAACATAAAAGGGGAAAGGGTGGGTGGCATAAGCCATTCTGCTTTCCCCCATCCCCTAAAAACTAAGGTCTCCATTTGTATAGATAAAGAAGCTTTTATGGAAAATATACAGTTTAAGAATCAAAAGGAAGTGGCTTTTCCTGCAGAAGTCAGCCAGAGGAGGGCAGGTGAGGGTGATGCTGCTGCCCAGGTCCATTCTGCTTACCACACAAAATTTCCCTCCTGAAATTTAATGCCCGTTTCAAATAAGGAGAGGGAGGCAGGAAGGGAACATAACCAGCAAGGTGCAAATATCTTCTCTGTTTACCACCACAATATTTTAAAAAGAAAAAAGCAGCCTGCAAAAGATACAGTTTAGATGCCCATCCAGGTCCCAATCCACCTGGGATTACCGAACTGATTTGTGCAAAATAAAATGCTTTGGAACAGATGTTCACAACAGAATTAAAAGCTCAGAACCTACAAGACCCCCTAGTACAGAGACCAGTATGTCTGGTCTCCTGGGCCACACACTTTCCACAGTGCCGGCCCACGTTTTTACATCGTGAGGACTAGAATAGCTGAGTTTTTATTCTGGGAAATCATTTTGATGAGCCTTGCTTCCTCAAAACTACTCTTAAGGGACGCACATGACAGTCATAGGCGGAAATATCAACGACTCTCTTTTCAATTTGTAATAAAAAATATCAGGAGGGAAGTTTGGTATCTACCTGAAGATGGACTAGAAGCAGCCACTTGTCTATTTCTCCACAAAATTAATCTATTTCTGGTCAAAGACAACTTCAACTTTGTAGCTCTATCCCAGGCACTCGATGCAAGCCATGAAATTACAATGTATGTCGACTTCCCTTTTATGGTCGGAATAAAAGTGGGGGGATTCTGACAACCCAGATTTCGATTTTGCTATATCACGCTCTGAACTCTTGGGCACTATGTCTGAACTCCGAGCAGGAATGCTAGAACAAGCTCAGAAAGCACTAAGTTTATATCTCCTATTACCCCCAGAGAACATCATTTTGATAGAAAAGATGAGTAAGGCAGGCCTGGAGAACAGGGTACCAACACATTTAATTAAAACACGCCTAGATGCAAAAGATAAAAGGAAATATTTTTCTTTTGAAGCTTATAAATAATACACAGCAGCAGCACCTGGGTCCTTCCCAAAGCCTGAAATAACTGTAACAGCGGCTCTGCTCGTGACCTTGCCTATGGTGGGTTCACATTTTTATTCAGTCCATAGTAAACTCGCACAGGAAAAGCTATTACACAAAACTTGGAAATGGGTAAATAAAAGTCACATATGCCAAGGAGAATGTAACAACTGCCAGAGCCACATGCACTTTCCGGCAGAATCGGGCGGTTTCAGACACAGACAATCTGAGCGGAGCATCTGCAGCGCCACATACAGCTCCCGCACCCAGGAACCAGGGCAGCTTCCCCAGCCAGCCAGCCCCAGAGGCCCGCCAACAACTTTGAAATTCATAAGAAAGATAAAAATAAGTGGAGGAAATCTTTGACCAAAATCACAAAAGCACCAAGCCAGAAAGTCACCAGAAAGAAGGGGAGCCCATAAAAAGGCAAAGGAAAACCTTGGAAACAACCTTGTCTTCACACACTCGAGCTTCCAAAAGCCTTGTACACAACAATCCACCTTTGACCTAAAGCCCAATTCCACAACTACTTGAGAAGGAAAGTGCAAAATTACTTACGTGTCATAATTATCCCGAAATCCTTTTGCAAAGGGGTTGTGATCTATTTTCAATTGTGTAATCTAAAAAAGATTTTTAAAAAAGATTAATACGATCTCACCTTCTATGGAGGTGGGTTAGGTGTTTACGAATGTATCACCACTCTTTACAGGGGCTTAAGGCCCACAAGTTCATTAAGTAGCAAGGTTTCCCTACCTGAAAAATTTGAGGGAATGAATAGAACGGGAAAATAGAGAAAGTGTCATGAAGTTATGAGGAACACGTTTAAATTAATGATGCCTAACACTGAAGGATTGCTTTCAATTAGTTCTCCCACATGTTCCAAGTCAGTTCAAATGCACATTTTTTACAAAAAGACAGAAATCTTTAAGGGGCACTTGAATTCATCCCCAAATATTGTCTATTTTAAGTGTTTCACCACATTTTTAAAAGTTAGTCACTTCTGATTCACAACCTCAAGAACCCATAACTGCATCTTAAAATCAGCTTTAATTTAAAATAAATGCATATTTTCATTTTTGATAATTTCATTTAAGTTTTTTTAAAAAAACCACCATCACTCCTAGTAGTCAAATCAACAGAAGTAAAATAAGTTTTGGCAAACTTGCAAATGTTGAAGAGGTTCAAGTGCTTAAAAGAAAAAAAAACCTCGTTCCACAGCTTCCAGTAATTTGATTTATTGTACTTTTTAGATATGTGAATGTGTCTATTCTTTTGATCACCCAAAAAGTGATGTTTATTTCAGCCATCAGTTCTGAGACTTTAATTATTTATTTATTTATTTATTTATTTATTTTTAGATAAAGCCAAAGCTTGCCAATAATAAAATGCAGGGGGAAATCTGCTTGTTTTCTAAATGGAAGAAGAACTCAAAAAAAAAAAAATTGAAAGCGAGAGAGAGGAGATTTAAATCTATTCTAGTTTGAGAACTAAATTAAAATTCCCAAAAGAGGCCCTAGAAATCCTGGGCCCCTCAAAGGTGGCCCGTGTGACCCGCGATGCGGACGACTAGGAAGCGTTTTCCCACCGGCAAGGTATTCAGGGAAGGTGCCCAGCAGGCCCCTAGCCCTCCGCCTAAAAGGCGCAGCAGAGCCAGCTGTTGCTGCTGTTTGTTAGTGCCCGAGCCCGGAAAGGCCGGGGCTGCGGGCTAGGCCGGGAAAGGCCGGGAAAAGCCGGAGCCGCCCGCCGCGCGCCCAGCCCCCAGGCCTCCTTACATCGGTGTTCTGGTAGGCGGTGACGGCGATGAACTGTGTCTCGGGGAAAGTGAATGTCTGCACGCGGCCAGGCTGGCTGGTGTCCTCCGTGCCGTCCTCGTTCACTTCCACCACATGCAGGCGGGGCTGGTACTTGTGCAAGGATTGTAAAACCACCATCTGTCCGGCGGAGAGAAAGGGGAGCGCGGGGCGGCGCGTTAGCGCGGTCAGTGTGCTCTGGGCTGGGGCCGCGGGCGGTGCCGGGGCTGGCTGGTGCCCACCGCCCCGGCTAACTGACCGCGGGACTCGCCGGGCTGGTGACTGGCTAGCTGGGGCCAGACCAGCCCTGGTTCCCCCGGGAGCAAAGATCACCGGAGTACCGGAGGAAAACCGAACCCGACTGCCTGTCGTCAGGGCCTCCCGATCCGCCTAGCCCTCCTTTTAGGAGGAACAAAGATTTTTTACAACCCCAGATCCTGTGGGTTTCCTTCTCGAAATCAACCAAGTATTTGTACAGTACTTGGGAAGGTCGGGAACTCGGGGAATTGGGCGGGGGCAAGAACAACTTTATCGGAGGGTGGAAATAGAATTTTTAAAAGGTCTTTTTAATGAACCAAAGAAACATATGTCCAGTTTCTCATGCTGATTTAAACTAATGGACTGCATGTTAGCGAGGGACATGTGTGTGTGTGTGTGAGAGAAGAGAGAGAGTTGGGGGGAGGAGCGCTTGAGCCACTGACCTGCCCATTGTTGTT
>NW_024423343.1:67865852-67866720 GCF_017311325.1 Ursus maritimus
AAAAAAACCACCATCACTCCTAGTAGTCAAATCAACAGAAGTAAAATAAGTTTTGGCAAACTTGCAAATGTTGAAGAGGTTCAAGTGCTTAAAAGAAAAAAAAACCTCGTTCCACAGCTTCCAGTAATTTGATTTATTGTACTTTTTAGATATGTGAATGTGTCTATTCTTTTGATCACCCAAAAAGTGATGTTTATTTCAGCCATCAGTTCTGAGACTTTAATTATTTATTTATTTATTTATTTATTTATTTTTAGATAAAGCCAAAGCTTGCCAATAATAAAATGCAGGGGGAAATCTGCTTGTTTTCTAAATGGAAGAAGAACTCAAAAAAAAAAAAATTGAAAGCGAGAGAGAGGAGATTTAAATCTATTCTAGTTTGAGAACTAAATTAAAATTCCCAAAAGAGGCCCTAGAAATCCTGGGCCCCTCAAAGGTGGCCCGTGTGACCCGCGATGCGGACGACTAGGAAGCGTTTTCCCACCGGCAAGGTATTCAGGGAAGGTGCCCAGCAGGCCCCTAGCCCTCCGCCTAAAAGGCGCAGCAGAGCCAGCTGTTGCTGCTGTTTGTTAGTGCCCGAGCCCGGAAAGGCCGGGGCTGCGGGCTAGGCCGGGAAAGGCCGGGAAAAGCCGGAGCCGCCCGCCGCGCGCCCAGCCCCCAGGCCTCCTTACATCGGTGTTCTGGTAGGCGGTGACGGCGATGAACTGTGTCTCGGGGAAAGTGAATGTCTGCACGCGGCCAGGCTGGCTGGTGTCCTCCGTGCCGTCCTCGTTCACTTCCACCACATGCAGGCGGGGCTGGTACTTGTGCAAGGATTGTAAAACCACCATCTGTCCGGCGGAGAGAAAGGGGAGCGCGGGGCGGCGCG
>NW_024423343.1:67866745-67908251 GCF_017311325.1 Ursus maritimus
GCATATAAAGGTGGAGGGGGACTGAAAAGATATTCAGAAACAGTTTGTCAGCATATTTGGCACCTGCACAGACCAGTAATGGATTTGCACTTTGGGAAAAACAAATAAGGCAAAAATAATTGCTGATGTCGAGCTATTCTATTGGGGGAGGGGGTGTTGGGGTGGGACATACAACTCCAGTTAACTTTGCTTTGCAGGCATCATGCCACTTAATGGACTTGCCTATGAACAGACACCTATCCTTTACAGGTGTTTGGTCGGATTCTCCTTAGCTATTTGTGTGCATTAGGGCACAGAGTAATTATTTCATGCAACGGATTGAGGAGAAGTGAGAAACCCATCATTATCTATCAAGTAATTCATGTTTCAGAGCCTCTAAGAATATTGTAGTTATCTCACAAGGCAATTTTTAAAGTGGAGGGTGGAGAAAATGGCAAAGAAGGAAAAGAATGGAAAGATTAAGCGTGAACTGGTTTTGTGCCTTGACGATGAAAATAAAAACTAGCCATTCGTTACAATAAATTAACACTATATACAGTCATTTCACAGGCTTTGTTCCACTAAAATTATTAACATCCCTACCATCCATCCATCCATCCACTCGGGGATAAGAAAGGACGCTGGGTGGGTCCAGGTTCTAGGTCAACATCCTACGGTTAATGGGGAGGCCGAGACTTGGAGGTCGGAATCGCTGCGCCTGACGGACTGCCCAGGTCTCCTAAAGGTGAAGAGTTTCATTACAAGAAAGAGAAGGAGAGGGGATGAAAAAGACGAGAGGGAGGAGGCTTGTTAGGAGTATAACTTCATAGAAGGAGAGTAAGGAGGAAAACCAAAAGGTTTACAGCAAAGTTGAAGGTCGGTGTGCTAACTGCAGAAACTGCTGTGCAAAAAAAGGTTAAAAATCGCACTCGGAGACCTGTGCTATTCGTTGCAGACGGTTTCGAGGGCCAGATAACATGAGGGGTGCGCGAGGTGGGCCGTGGGGAGGAAGAGCTCAGAGAGCTGCGAGGGCTGGCTAGGCCGGGCGGCGGCGGGGCGGGGGCCGGGCGGGCAGGGCCGGCCTAGCTGTGCGAGTAGAAGCTCGTAGTAGCCGCCTATGTGCTGCGCAGTTCTTCTCGCAGTCCCGCTGGGCCAGCACCTCGCTCTTGACGGCGACGAGCTCTCGGACACCGGCGTGTCGGCGGGTGAGATCCGCCTCCGCTTCCTGCTCGTAAATCCCGAGTCGCGAGTCGATGGACTTGATGGAGGAGGTGTCTCGATCCAGCTGGAGTCGGACAGGTCCTTGGGCTTGCGTCCTCGGCGGCGCCGGGCGGGAGCGCGAGCGCTCGGCGGCCAGGCCCTCGGCCTCCTCGCCCAAATAGGGGTTGGCGCCGGCCATGCGCGCGAGGCCGCGGCGCTGTTGGGCCAGCAGGGCAGCACCGAGCCCGACTTGGCGCCGCAGTACTGCGGGGCTGCGCGCGCCCCAGCCCACGGTCGGCGTAGTAGCCGAGCGGGCGGCTGGTGCACCTGCCGCCTGCAGCGGCAGCGCCTTCACGCCCGCCGCCGCGAGAGGCAGCGGTGGCGTTGCCGCGAAGTCCGTGGCCGTGTCGTAGGCCGAGGCGGCGAAGTCCAGCCGGTTGTTGGCGGGTGTGACAAACCAGCGCTGCGGCGACGGCGCGCCGGTCCTCGGCCTGCTGCGGCGACAGCAGCCCATGGTGTGGGGCACACTGCGTCCGTGCCCGGCCACGGGCCCGCGCCCGCACCCGGGTGAAGCGGGCCTTGGCGTATTCTCCACGAACTGGTCCTGCAGGAAAAGAGCCGGCCATAGCGTAACGGGCCCCGGCACGATCTGCGAGACGCGGGAATCGTTGGGCGAGGTCAGGCGGTCCATGTCGCAGCCAGTGTAGATCCTGCGAGGGAAGGAGAGAGAGAGAAGCCGAGGGTGGCAGAGAGGTCCCCTCGGGAGGCAGAAGGGAAGGCCACCTCCACTTTTCGCCCACCCCACACTCTCCGTCTGTAACTTGAGGTCCAGGGTGGAGACGGACGAAGGTCACAGACCTGCGTCCTCCCAAAATAAAATAAATCGTGAAATGGTAAAGAGGTCGATTTGTCTATTCAGGGACCTAGGCAAAGAGGAAGGTTTCTCTGTTCCCTCGCGCTCTCTCGCCAACTGTACAGGGGATCAGAGAGGGAGCACAGCAGGGATTCTCATCCCACTTCTCCAGTGTCTGTATAAACATTCGGCAGATTTGCCCAGGGACTAAAGCTTTACTTGTCCAGTGGGCCTTTCCTGTGCAGTGAGAGTTTCTGAGCAAAATTTCTATACAAGATACCCATTTCTTCACTCTTTGAAGAACACTTTCTTCCATTTGATACACACGCAGGCTATCCAGGTATGAATCACCAAAGACTGGCCTTCCAGTCTTCCGAGTATTGAGGACTGCTGCTGGAAGCCTCCACAGTGCTTACTGTCCACTGTTTCCCCGTGTGATCCTTTAACCCCCGCCTCTACCAGTACTAACAAGATTTACTACTTGGAAACGAAGTCGTGGATCAATAGAATTCTTTTACAAAAAAAAAGGTATACTTTTTCTTTCCTTCTTTCTTTTTCTTTCTTTTCTTTTTTGTTTTTTTGTAAAGTAAGCTCTATGCCCAATGTGGGGCTTGAACTGACCACATGAGATCAAGAGTCACCCCCAGGATCAAGAGTTGCCTGCTCTACTGACTGAGCCAGCCAGGTGCTCCAAGAAAAGTGTTCTTTACTCTGACCTTTTCCTAGCTTTTGAACCGTTACTAGTAAAAATAATAATAACTTAAAAAATAAGTAAATAAAAATTAAAATTTAAAAAAGACAAAAAAACAAAACAACAAAACACCAAAACCACCTTTGGGGCTAACTCTTAGAGTGATTATCAACCTCCTCCAAGCAGTCTCCCACCGGTAATAGCTAACCTTATACAATTTGACCATGTGCCAGGCACAGTTGTCGGACTGTACAGACAGTAATTTAGTTAACCATCACAACGATCCTCCCAGTTATGTAGCATTATTATCCCACCTTACAGATGAGAAAACTGAGGCAAAGAGAAGTTAAATAACTTGCCCACAGATAGTAATTGTGTTACTGGGAATCACCTAGGTGAAATAAAAATTAACTCTAGGCCCTGGGCCTAGAAAAATCCCGTTAGAATTGAGAGAGAACCGAGACTGGATCAAGATTGGTAGAGTGTTTTCTCCTACACATAGACACATGCCTCCCTTTTTATTTAGCTCACACATAAATGTTTTAATCTTTAATCAACACACTGTTTTGAGAGAGCCTCAGTCTTGTCAGAGCTTAATCCTTTGGGGAGGAGATTCCCTGGTGAGTGGCCAAGCAACCTTCTAGTCCCCTGAACTTTTATTGCTCACCCTGTTTCTCCAAAAGTGAGCCATGCCCAAGATATCAACATAAAAGGGGAAAGGGTGGGTGGCATAAGCCATTCTGCTTCTCCCCCATCCCCTAAAAACTAAGGTCTCCATTTGTATAGATAAAGAAGCTTTTATGGAAAATATACAGTTTAAGAATCAAAAGGAAGTGGCTTTTCCTGCAGAAGTCAGCCAGAGGAGGGCAGGTGAGGGTGATGCTGCTGCCCAGGTCCATTCTGCTTTACCACACAAAATTTCCTCCTGAAATTTAATGCCCGTTTCAAATAAGGAGAGGAGGCAGGAAGGAACATAACCAGCAAGGTGCAAATATCTTCTCTGTTTACCACCACAATATTTTAAAAAGAAAAAAGCAGCCTGCAAAGATACAGTTTAGATGCCCATCCAGGTCCCAATCCACCTGGGATTACCGAACTGATTTGTGCAAAATAAAATGCTTTGGAACAGATGTTCACAACAGAATTAAAAGCTCAGAACCTACAAGACTCTAGTACAGAGACCGGTATGTCTGGTCTCCTGGGCCACACACTTTCCACAGTGCCGGCCCACGTTTTTACATCGTGAGGACTAGAATAGCTGAGTTTTTATTCTGGGAAATCATTTTGATGAGCCTTGCTTCCTCAAAACTACTCTTAAGGGACCACATGACAGTCATAGGCGGAAATATCAACGACTCTCTTTTATTTGTAATAAAAATATCAGGAGGGGAAGTTTGGTATCTACCTGAAGATGGACTAGAAGCAGCCACTTGTCTATTTCTCCACAAAATTAATCTATTTCTGGTCAAAGACAACTTCAACTTTGTAGCTCTATCCCAGGCACTCGATGCAAGCCATGAAATTACAATGTATGTCGACTTCCCTTTTATGGTCGGAATAAAAGTGGGGGATTCTGACAACCCAGATTTCGATTTTGCTATATCACGCTCTGAACTCTTGGGCACTATGTCTGAACTCGAGCAGGAATGCTAGAACAAGCTCAGAAAGCACTAAGTTTATATCTCCTATTACCCCAGAGAACATCATTTTGATAGAAAAGATGAGTAAGGCAGGCCTGGAGAACAGGGTACCAACACATTTAATTAAAACACGCCTAGATGCAAAGATAAAAGGAAATATTTTTCTTTTGAAGCTTATAAATAATACACAGCAGCAGCACCTGGGTCCTTCCCAAAGCCTGAAATAACTGTAACAGCGGCTCTGCTCGTGACCTTGCCTATGGTGGGTTCACATTTTTATTCAGTCCATAGTAAACTCGCACAGGAAAAGCTATTACACAAAACTTGAAATGGGTAAAAGTCACATATGCCAAGGAGAATGTAACAACTGCCAGAGCCACATGCACTTTCCGGCAGAATCGGGCGGTTTCAGACACAGACAATCTGAGCGGAGCATCTGCAGCGCCACATACAGCTCCCGCACCCAGGAACCAGGAGCTTCCCCAGCCAGCCAGCCCCAGAGGCCCGCCAACAACTTTGAAATTCATAAGAAAGATAAAAATAAGTGGAGGAAATCTTTGACCAAAATCACAAAAGCACCAAGCCAGAAAGTCACCAGAAAGAAGGGGAGCCCATAAAAGGCAAAGGAAAACCTTGGAAACAACCTTGTCTTCACACACTCGAGCTTCCAAAAGCCTTGTACACAACAATCCACCTTTGACCTAAAGCCCAATTCCACAACTACTTGAGAAGGAAAGTGCAAAATTACTTACGTGTCATAATTATCCCGAAATCCTTTTGCAAAGGGGTTGTGATCTATTTTCATGTGTAATCTAAAAAGATTTTTAAAAAGATTAATACGATCTCACCTTCTATGGAGGTGGGTTAGGTGTTTACGAATGTATCACCACTCTTTACAGGGCTTAAGGCCCACAAGTTCATTAAGTAGCAGGTTTCCCTCTGAAAAATTTGAGGGAATGAATAGAACGGGAAAATAGAGAAAGTGTCATGAAGTTATGAGGAACACGTTTAAATTAATGATGCCTAACACTGAAGGATTGCTTTCAATTAGTTCTCCCACATGTTCCAAGTCAGTTCAAATGCACATTTTTACAAAAAGACAGAAATCTTTAAGGCACTTGAATTCATCCCCAAATATTGTCTATTTTAAGTGTTCACCACATTTTTAAAAGTTAGTCACTTCTGATTCACAACCTCAAGAACCCATCTGCATCTTAAAATCAGCTTTAATTTAAAATAAATGCATATTTTCATTTTTGATAATTTCATTTAAGTTTTTTAAAAAACCACCATCACTCCTAGTAGTCAAATCAACAGAAGTAAAATAAGTTTTGGCAAACTTGCAAATGTTGAAGAGGTTCAAGTGCTTAAAAGAAAAAAAACCTCGTTCCACAGCTTCCAGTAATTTGATTTATGTACTTTTTAGATATGTGAATGTGTCTATTCTTTTGATCACCCAAAAAGTGATGTTTATTTCAGCCATCAGTTCTGAGACTTTAATTATTTATTTATTTATTTATTTATTTATTTTTAGATAAAGCCAAAGCTTGCCAATAATAAAATGCAGGGGAAATCTGCTTGTTTTCTAAATGGAAGAAGAACTCAAAAAAAAAAAAATTGAAAGCGAGAGAGAGAGATTTAAATCTATTCTAGTTTGAGAACTATAAAATTAAAGAGGCCCTAGAAATCCTGGGCCCCTCAAAGGTGGCCCGTGTGACCGCGATGCGGACGACTAGGAAGCGTTTTCCCACCGGCAAGGTATTCAGGGAAGGTGCCCAGCAGGCCCCTAGCCCTCCGCCTAAAAGGCGCAGCAGAGCCAGCTGTTGCTGCTGTTTGTTGGTGCCCGAGCCGGAAGGCCGGGGCTGCGGGCTGGAGCCGGGAAAGGCCGGGAAAAGAGCCGCCCGCCGCGCGCCAGCCCCCAGGCCTCCTTACATCGGTGTTCTGGTAGGCGGTGACGGCGATGAACTGTGTCTCGGGGAAAGTGAATGTCTGCACGCGGCCAGGCTGGCTGGTGTCCCTGCCGTCCTCGTTCACTTCCACCACATGCAGGCGGGGCTGGTACTTGTGCAAGGATTGTAAAACCACCATCTGTCCGGCGGAGAGAAAGGGGGAGCGGGGCGGCGCGTTAGCGCGGTCAGTGTGCTCTGGGCTGGGGCCGCGGCGGTGCCGGGCTGGCTGGTGCCCACCGCCCCGGCTAACTGACCGCGGACTCGCCGGGCTGGTGACGGGTGACTGGCTAGCTGGGGCCAGACCAGCCCTGGTTCCCCCGGGAGCAAAGATCACCGGAGTACCGGAGGAAAACCGAACCCGACTGCCTGTCGTCAGGGCCTCCCGATCCGCCTAGCCCTCCTTTTAGGAGGAACAAAGATTTTTTACAACCCCAGATCCTGTGGGTTTCCTTCTCGAAATCAACCAAGTATTTGTACAGTACTTGGGAAGGTCGGGAACTCGGGGAATTGGGCGGGGGCAAGAACAACTTTATCGGAGGGTGGAAATAGAATTTTTAAAAGGTCTTTTTAATGAACCAAAGAAACATATGTCCAGTTTCTCATGCTGATTTAAACTAATGGACTGCATGTTAGCGAGGGACATGTGTGTGTGTGTGTGAGAGAAGAGAGAGAGTTGGGGGGAGGAGCGCTTGAGCCACTGACCTGCCCATTGTTGTTTGAAGCTCCTTTGTTGTTTGTAAGTTTTAATTTTCCAAAAGAGATTTCTTGGCGCATCCAATGAGCCCCCGTGTTGGGGGAATCCGGATGCATATAGACCCGATTTCCTAGAGAAAGAAATACGTTGTTTACATATGCCCGGGGCACTGCCCAGTCCCAACTCCTCACCGCGTAGGACACACACACACACACACACACACACACACCTTATTGCACAGTGAGGCCCATTAGCTGGGGGTTTTTTAGGCCTCGCTTTCTTCCTATTAACTGGAGATGATTAAAATAGCTTTTGCATAATCCTCCCCCTTCTCGCTGCTCAGTCTGTCCCCCTATCCCCCTCGTTTCCTTTTAGAAGTCATTGGCCGATCGTTTTAAAAGTCTCTCGAGCCAGTCCACAAAGGCTTTAATTAATCATTCTCACCTAAATAAGTGTCAGGAAAATGTGTTAATTGGAAGGACTTGCCTTGCACATTGGTGTCCGCTTTGCCGCAAGGAACCCATTTGCCTCCTTGAAACCTCCAGTGATTGGGATCCGCCAAAATCACATCCACAAAAATATTGTAATGAGCCGTGGGATCGAGACCAGAAATGTTAAAACTTAAAAAAGGAAACATGCGCCTATTTAAATTAAGGGGGGGGGAGAAAACAAGAGAAAAAACACATAAATGTTAAAGATTAAATGGAAGAAGCGCGGCGCCAGATAGCAAAGCAAAACTTGTTCTTCCAGCGTCGATGAGCAATGTTTGCTGGGTTAGAGAAGGGGTGGTGGGGGAGGAAAAGAAGTGAGGCTGAAGTCGGGGAGATCGGCGGGTGAGCTGGAGTGCGGAGTCGGCAGGTGTCACTGCCCAGGTGGAGAGTGAGGTTGGCGACCCGCACCTCCACCTGCCCTTGGTTCCGGGCGTTGATGCGTCCCTACAATTTCCCAGCCGCAGGCCGGGACTCTCCCTCTCTTTCGCCTTTCTCCGGCCCCCTGCCTGGCTCTCTGACCACATTTCTAGAGCGGGAACCCCCTTACCAACATCACCACGGCGCTTACACCTTCCACTTTCCCTTTTTCCAAAACCAGCCAACTCCAGGGCGCACCAGAGCGCCTTCCACTCCGCTCCCGACCCCAAAAGATCGCTACCGGGGTTAGTCACACCCGGCGCACTTGCCCCCGGGCCGTGCCTGGAGCAGCGACTGCCGAGAATGCAGCGTTACCTTCCCTGCTTGGTGATGATCATCTCCGTTTGGTGGCGGTGAAATTTCAGCCAGAGGGGCCTGTTGCACAGGTACACCTGCGCTTTGCCGGGTACCAGTCCGGGCTGCGTGGAAGAGAACTGGTAGAACGGGGCTCCTTGGTAGGAGTGGCTGTACTGCTGTGGGTAGGGGTAGCCGGCCGCGGGGTAGCCCTGCGGTGAGGAGTTGGACAGGAGGCTGTTGTAGGCTCCGTTGGTGATGACCGGGTGGTGGGCCATGTAGCGGCTGGGACTGCCGATGGAGAAGGCGGGGTGCGCCGGTCCGTGCTGGCCGGGGTACGGGAACATGGCACTGGGAGCAGTGGCCGCAGACTGTGGCTGGCTGGACTGAGAGAGGAGGTAGCGATCTGCAGCAGAGCCATCGAAACTGTGACGAAGCTCAGAGACCCCGTCCAAGACAGGAGAGAGTTTACTTCTCTGGACGTCCCCTGGTGAGTCCTTGGAGTCAGGAAAATTGTCTGTATCTGACTGATTCGTCATCCCCCTGGTAATTTTTTTCAAAGGTGAACTTCTCTCCAGGTTGTCAGTGGTCGAGATAATGGGATGATCGTGCAAGACAAGCTCAGATCCGCCTGAATGTGGGTAGCTGCTGCTCACATTGAGAAATTTCTTGGAGAGCATGATAGAAGGAGAAAGGCAGTGCTCCAGCTGCATAGCTCTAGAACCTGAACACTCGCCCTCCTGTCCCTGGTTTTTAAAGTCCTATTTATCATAAACTAGAAATCCACAGACCCCCTCACTAGACAGAAAGCACTTCAACCAGCAAATGCTTCTCAAAGGTTTGATTTACTTTTTTTTTTCCCTGGGAGAAGAGATTGGCCAATTGACACTATGCAGCAATCAGAAAAGGCTCACTTTTGATCTTGCTGCTTGTGCAGCCGATGAAACGGCTCCTGCCATTGGTTAACTGCTGACAGTAATTTAATTAGATAGACATTAATTAGGATAATCACCTGGCTCCTGGTCGCGACGATCATGGCAAATTGAAGGGGATGATTTTATTGTTGGCTTGGGGGGTGGGGAATGTGTGTTGGCTTTACGTGAGCACTGTTGTGTCACCTTTAAGCTTTGTGACCACTGCTTTAGGAAGATTCAAAGATGTGCAATTTACTAAACATTTTCCTACCTTCCCCCCACCTCCCTCCTCTCGAGCCGAGGGGCGGAGGAGGGAATTCGATGATGCTAGGAGACTTTTCGGATCTGAATGAGCCAAATATTCAGTTGAATGTAACGATTTCAAGTGCAAAGTATACAAAGCGCGAGCCGGTGGCCTCTTCTCGCCCTGTAAAAGTTCCAGAGTCTGTCTTTTCCAGTTAATACGGAAGCACATAACACCTGAGCCAGTCCTTTGTGAGCAGGTCCTGCGTGTCCTCGGCGAACCGCCCCCCCCCACGCACACCTTTTTAACTACATACATAAATAAATAAATCACTGCTGCTGAGAGCCACAGCGATGAAAGTGAGCGGGAGGGGGGAGAAGTGGGGGCGAAAAGCTGCAACTCACCCACCCATCCGCCCACCTCGGGAAGGTTCGGTTTCTTGCTCGAGCACTGAAACAGTGACAATCCATGATCACCTTTTTAAGTTTTGAAATAATCATAAGCTGTCGGGCTGAAGTGCCTTAATGTATTTGCAGTGATGTTTACGAGGTCTTTACTAAATATTTTATCAGCGAGCTTGGTTGCAGATTATCTGAAGAGCATCTAACTGGGGGCAGGCGCCATGCATGCCGCGCGTCCCACTGCACTTCCTTCTCTCTGAGGTACTGGCTTGGCGACAAGGTTCAAAAGCCTCGCCAGGAAAAGAAAGGGCCGAGTCCTCGTGCAAATGGGTTCGCTGGAAGCGCTGATCTGGGGAGACAGAGTGGAAGTGGTGTCAACGCAGTGATCGATACCGAAGACGTGTGCGTGTGTGTGTGCGTGTGTGTGTGTGTGTGTGTGCAACGTTTATATAATCTGGAGGGGAGGGGAAAAAAAAAACAAACCCGTGCCAGTAAGTTTAAAATGAGGAAGAATCAACGGAGGAATAGAGAAAATAACCAATTTAAAAAGATATTGGCACAAATAAATAGCACGAGGCCCAAAGCGACCCTGCGATGTCGGCAGAAATCTCCCAGTACTGGGTCTAGAGAGGAGCCCAGCCCTGCGCCTGGACCTGAGGGCCAAGAGCACAGAGGCTTCATCCGCCCCAAGTTGCTTCCGGTGGCGGCACCCGCCAATCTGCCCTCCTGCGGCTTTCCCCGGGACGCCGAGCCGCGCGGGAAGGAGGAGGAGGCGCGCGGCGGGAGCTCAGTTGGGCCCCGCAGGCTGGCCGACAGGCGGGCGGGCTCCGCGCCGAGCACTGCTAGGGCTGGCAGCCTGAATGGCCCTCCCCGCGCCCGGCCATCCGCCCGGCCATCCGCCCGGCTCTGGTGCATTGTCTAACGTCCCCGAGCGGCCTGAGCTTAGGCTGCCCAGCTCCCCGGCGGTCCCCAGAGGCAGCCGCCGCCCGGGAGACTCAGGGAGCCTGGGCAGAGCCGCGCTGGCGCAGACACCAGGGGCACACACTCTTCCAGGGGCAGAGGCACGGCCCGGGAACCTCCGGCCGGTGCAGCCGAAGCCTTCGAGAGCACGCGTCAGCCCTCCTCGGGCCTCGGCACCTCCCTGACGGAAAGCGGCGCTGGGGACATAGGGTGGGTCCTGGACTTGGGCAGAGAGGGGTTAACCAGACTCTACTTCCGCCTAGGCGGGCGCCTTTTTAAAGAGCGCTGCCTCAGTGGGCCGAACGGTCAGCGCGGAGCCCAGCCTGAGTCCCCGAGGCGGGCTGGGCGCCTTGGCTGCAGAGGGCACCAGCTGTGGCCTCCAGCGGGGCGCCGCGAGCCAGGCCCAGCGCGGACCGCCCTGGGCTGGACAAGTGGGTGACCAGATGTCCGAATGAAGCCGAGACGGTTTTCTGAGAGAAAAATACAGCCAGACCCATTTTTCCTTTCGGAAGCAAATCTCAGCTCCTGGCCATGAAGCGTCATCGACAAGCTGGGCCTTGGCTGTTGAGGCGTTGGGGTGCGGGGGAGGGGGCGGTAGCTATGCCACTATTTGACACTTGTTTTTTATGCCCTTTGCCTTCCACCACCATTTCTCCTGAGAGGTTTTTGCCCAATTTTAGCTATTCGAGTTTTCTCCTTTCTTAGATCATTAACTTCTTTGTCTCTGAGCGCCTCTCTGTCCCCTGCTTCCAAGGTTACCCTCCGCCCCTTTCTCATTGGGACAAGAGCCTTTAAGTAGGTAGCCAAAAAGGCGAGACTGCACCTGGGCTCTTGAGGCTTTCTCATTCGTGGCATCCTGAATTAACTTTTTAAAGAATGTAGAATGCAAAAATGAAATGTTAAAGTATAGAAAAGGAATAGAGGGCACCTTCCTCAGTTTTTAAGGAATTGGAATAGGAGATAAATGTGCATTCTGATTTAAGATTACCAGTACTAAATTCAGTATTCCTCATTACAGGCTATGTCTTGAACTTACATATGCTCAAAAGGGAAAACTCACTTTCCTCAAGATCAGCACACCTGCTCTTGAGCCATACTTGTGTGCAGCAGGGATTCTCAGACTTTAAAGTGCATATGAACCATGCCAGAATTCTTGATTCTTGATTCAGGTCCTGAAGTGGGGGGTCTGGATTCTGTATATATAATGAGCTCCCAGAAGAGCCAGGTGCTCGTGGTCCAGGCAGATCACACTGTATAGTGAGGTTGGAGCTTCCAATGGCCCCATGTTAGTCAAAGAGGAAAGCAGGGACATCTCTATACTAGAGGCAAGCAGGAGCTTTGGTTCTTGTGCTGCTTTAACGCTGGATAGTAGATGGGTAAAGATGCTTTATGTATGTGTAAGCACATACACACCTTATTGAGCTTGTGATTAAGTAAGTCGTTTCAATGCCTAACTGGACCTGAGCCATCAGGCCGCTGCTAAAATAGCTGGACATTCCAGGACAAAATGTTCATTGAGACTCAGGGCATCCTAATTTTGATCCATTCCAAATCTCGAAAGAAAATGCAGGTTTTTGCCAGGAGGGATCCTGGTAAGGTTTTGAAATTGGGAGTTTTTCCAACATGGACCAAGTAGTAGAAAGTGGTACTGGTTGTGGGGAATCCACGGCAATGAGGTGATCAAATAAGAGCAAAAGGCAGGCATTGGGTAAGCCTTCTCAGGAGATGTTTTCAGGAGACTAAAATGAAAAACCAAGCATTTCAAATGGAATGTTGAGAACAGCCTCTGGATTATTGAGGCCTTCTTCTAAGGGCATACTGTATGAAAAAAATATTGACTAGCTCTAATGAGTGTCCATGAAATAAATCATAGAACCCTATTTATGTAAGGGGAAAAACCATGTATCCAAAAAAGTCTGCACAAGATTAAATTAGGCAAAAGGAAAACTTCTGCTAACTTCCACTTATATTTTAATTGTAAATGGTTAGCTGTTGTAATCTCAACAATTAAATTAATACATATTACATGTCCTACATAAAACATACTATGACTATATATGAGAAAAAGCCACAAGATAAGCAAACGCTCGGAATACCTCTTATTCCACCAAAAAAGAGACTGTGAAACACAGTGGGAATTTAAGCCATTTCTACTTTTAGTTTCTGGTAACTGTTCATTAGGCAACCAATAAGAGCCTAGAATTGTTCAAATAGGACAGTAATTTGGTCCACCACATTCCCATCACCTCTAGTAGGGGTTAAGCCTAAATTCCAAGTCCCCAAGTAAAACCCTCTTTTAATGAAGCCTTAGAAACAAACATTTTTACCATATTTTCACAAAGGGTACAGACAAGAATTAAATCTGTCTCCGTATGTTTTCCCATACTCCTTGGTGTACCCAGAATGGTGCTATGCCATGAGTATTAATGGGGGCAGTTATTTATGTATATTGGGTTAGAAACATGTTGAGGGATAAGATCATCTATAAAACCTGCCATTAGTCAAATTTTTGTCTTTATCAGAAAACGGAGTACTTTTAATTTGGGAAAGGTGAGAGAAAACAATAACAAAATTATTTCTTATGTGCTTATGATATTAAACTCACATATGGGGACTTTTCTCAATTTGCTTTGAAGAGATTATATACCTTCTATGGCTGTCTTAACAAAAAGTCTAGTGGAGTTTGCAGCAGGCAACTCCCAGATAATCTCAACGTTGGTAGAATGTACTCCTTAAAAAAATAATAATGCCTAAATTAACATTGTCCCCTTTTTCTTCTTAAATGTATTCCTCTGAAATCCTGGAAAGTATATGTTAAGATATTGACTATACAATGTTAATTTGTGACAGATACTTTTAATAAAATATGTCAACATTTTTTTTCTGGGTTACGCACTAATGGGGTAGCAACTCCTTAATGGCAATCATTCTACATTTGTGAAGTTTTGTTATCACGTCGATGTTTTATGTGTTATAAGATCTTAAATTGCAAAGAGAAACATAGCTTTGTGTGAGATTTCGAGAGCACTGTCAAATGTTATTCTGTCAATTCCACCCAGTGCCAAAAAACCTCAGGAGACATAGATTGTAAATGTATTTTATTTTGTAAGCAACAATCAAAATATATTTGTGTTACTGATTTCTTCAAATATTAAATGGGATCTTAACAAAATTTGTCCACTTTGATGTATTCTTATACAACTTTGGAATCTGCAAAGACCCTGACTAAAGAAACAGAAGTAATTGCACAACTGAGACTGAAGGTGTTACAGTGCTGCAAATGATGCCAGATGTCTTACATTTAACCAAACACACCTTCAGAGGTCCCTTGATTTTGAGCATTAGGAACAATAGAGGAATATACGCTGAAAAGTATCACCAATAGCTTTTTGCATTGTTTTATTTAAATACGACAGTATCCAACATAGCTGCTAAACACTGGACAATATTTGAAGTCATAAGTACATCCACATGTTCCTCCAAATGACGTTTGGGGTCCTAAATAAAAAAATAAGGAAAGAAAAAAAAGGAACCACATTATTACTTAGTTTAAGTAGTTCATGAAACTGGTAAAGAAAGCCAAACCTAAATTTATATATATTTTATAATTTAATTTTCCTAATATGTTGTTATATTCTAGGATTACTAAATGTATTAAACAATTAAGTACCTGATAAAATAATAGTTTGCACAATGAAAAACTGCTTTACACAATCAGTGCCATGACTCTGTATCAGAAATTACAAAGAGTAACAAGGAATTCTATATAGCCGCCGCATCTGATTTTTTAAAAACAAAGTATAAGCATTTGTAAGTGTGCAGAAGCCCCAGTATGGGTGCACATTTTCTGCCATTCATATTTATTGACTGTCTGAGTGGGTTCTTTACTCACAGATGTACCAATAGGTAAGAGTTCAATGTGAATTCTCTCTCATCATTTCCTCTGTAATTTTAATTTAGATTTAATTCCTGTATAATTTTAATGTTTAATATTTCAGGAAAAAGTGCTTTAAATGATTCAGGAAATATTCTTGGATCAAAAGCCACTGTTGTTTAAAAATTTAAATACAATGTTAAGATACACATATTTTACATGTATATAATATGTATAAAATAATGGTAAGAATAAATATTTTCTGCAGCTATTTTGAAAAAATAAAGTATCACAGAAAGTACCTAGATACAATCTTTTAACTGAAACCTGATCAAATCTACATTGGAAACATCGGAGTTAAAAATGAGGCTTAAAATAACACTGTAATAAATGAAGTTAAATTAAAATGCTTAATTGATATTTATGTTTAAGGCTGAGCTGAATGAAGTATTTCAGCTAAATGTGAAAGCTTTAAAATATATATATTGCACACAATAAAAACCTCTCAATTAAAGCATTTTTTTTGTATGGGTATTGCTAAAATACCCAAGACTCCTAACTTTAAACAAATGCTCATCACTGGAATTATTTCTTGGCTGTTCTTTTCTAAATTACAATTTTAATATATGCTTGAGTTCCTTAAACAACACAGAAATATTACATGCTACAAATAATTTCAAGTAATTAGACCACATATTAAATTTTCCTTATTTCAGAAATCAGCCTTAGGACATTTTAGGTGAAAGTGTCTGAGAAAGACTGGCAGGAGAAAAAGATAGTGATCTGATTCCATTACAGACAGTTTTGCTTTTGCCACGCAATAGGCTAAACCAGTGAAGTGCTAGATTAAAAAAAATGATTCTGGTGATTATTCAACTTTGCCCATGACATATTTTTCAGCCTTATTTTAATTTAGACCTTTTAGTTGTTGCTAACTGTGAAAATAAAATCTACATCATACCCTCAGAGTCATTTATTCAAAAAGCAGTTAGTGGTTCTATAAAGTGCAAGACTCCAAGTTGGTGATCTAATAATATATATTAGACTCCAATAAGTAGTGGGAAAAGACAAGGTAACTAACTAGATCACACAGGATGAGAGAAGAAGATGAACTGTATTTCATTTTGTTTGGGGAGGGTTCTAGCTGTTTTTAAATTATAATATTCAGAATGTAGTGAGATTTAATTTCACTAATTATGACATTTAAGTCAGACCTTTGCCCCTACTGCTCTATTGGAGTAACTGGTTTTGTAGTGAATTGGTAACACACTTCCCTCAGTTATCTACATTACTTCTTGTGGCAGCTGGGTGATTCTTAGAGATTTCCCATCCAAGAATGGTCCTGGCCCAAACCTACATAGCTTGTGAGATGTGATGGGATCAGAGCATATGGTAGGATGGCTGAAAGCAAAGACAGCTTAGTGTCTTGCATCTGAAATATCAAGATTCTGCCAACATCAGCAATATGATAACCATGTTCCATGAAATGAAAAAAAATGTAATCAACATTCTTTAAAAAACAGTCTAATTAATCTGTAGATTCTTTTAATTGGTTGGTGTGTTCCCCCAACCCTCAGAAAATAGGAACTAAAATATATATTTCGTCTTGGAAATGTGAAAGAGCAAATACTTAAAACCTTTTCTCCTCACTCACTATAATCCAATGGGGCTCTCAGCCTTCTCAGGAACATTACCTATATACCGAAGCCTACATATTGACAAACTGTATCATTTAAAAAACTGTTACATATGAAATAAACCATTCTATTATCCTCGATGATAATATTATTTCAAGTAAAAATAATACTTGAAAAATTAACTCAGGATGTAAGTTTCCTCATTTATTTCTAGTGAGTTATTTTCACTATAGTATCTCACAGATATATTTGTGACTTCACTATACGTGGCAAAGAGAATCTGACATCAAATAATTCAGTGACCTTTAAAAATTAGCATATTTACATGACAAAAGAAAAATGTAGAGTGAACAAACAAGGGGAAAAAAATCATACACAGGCCCTAAAACAGTTTGAACTCTACAAGAGCGCGTTATCGCGCGACTGCATAACCTACTACGGTGTATACCTCACCTGCTTGCCAACATTCTTTATTGCCAGCTGTTCAGGTGTCATCTTATCTTCTTCTTCTACAGCCTGTGAATGAAACACAAAGGACAGAGTTTCAAATTCTAAATTTACTTTTCCCACTGCAGAATACTCACTGAAGACAATGGTGATCATAATTTTCATTCACAGAACCTTTTATTCAAGTGACTTACTAAACAAAAAAGCAAGTTTGCTAATCTTCAGAATAACCTTCAGTGTAATAATAACTATTACCACCATCATTTATTTTTACTTTTTAAAAAAAATTTATTTATTTAATCTGAGAGCGAGTGAGCGAGAGAGAGCACGAGCAGGGGGAGTGGCAAAGGGAGAGGCAGGCTCCCCACTGAGCAGGGAGCCCAACTCCATGCGGAGCTCCATCCCAGGACCCCAGGATCACGAACCAAGCCAAAGGCAGACACTTAACCGACTGAGCCACCGAGGCACCCCACCACCATCATTTTGAAAACAGACTTAAGAAATACATAAAAGACACTGAATATGTCAAACTTGACCTCCACATGGTAGTGTTCACCATCTGGACATTACAGCATTCTTGAGGGATGGCTAAAGTGGAGGAGACAAGTACCTGAGGCAGTTGCTTATGGCATCATGGTGCTAACTAGTACTAGTCTATCTTCTTTTCCTTGTCCTACTTTCATTACACCTCTGCCCCAACTTCCCATTTCTTTGTCTCCTTTTTCTTGTCAACTGAACACATGCACACCCAGGATCTATTTAACTATCGGCAGCTCTTAGGATCAAAGGAGCTGCTGCCTTTTGATCCACTTAACAAATCATATAGTTTTCTCCCTTCATAACTCTACATATTTAAATCTCTAAAAGTAGTACATGTATTCAGAAAAAACATCTCACTTTTCCACGACTGATCTTTAGTAATCATGAAGAAACAGAGTAATCTGAAGTTTTCAACAGGAAAAGCTTACTAGAATTAAAAGCCAAATCAAGTAAAAATTAAATCAACCAAAACAATATACACAAACCATTTTCTATTATTTTCAGTTAGTTACAAACTCATGTGTATGACCATAAATTTTCTAGCAAGTAATAACGAAATAATTACAGCATGTAGATTAGCTACCATCACTGTCCCTCTCTCAATAATGGCACCACCATAAAAACTCTTTACTGAGAAGGAACCTCCTTAAGAGTTGGGGGATGTTTCTGTGTGAAGCCAGGACTCTGTATCAGGTGAGCTCCTGGTCTATGATTTATTCATAGCGTCTGATAAATGGCAAACAAAGAAAACTGAAGGATCGTCAACCTTAAGAAATAATACCATAGCACTTACCACAAATATGATTACAAAAGGGGTGAGATGGTGGGGGTGGAAAGCAGGAAACCAAAATCCCAGTGAGGGTTAGATTTGGATACTCTAAACTTAATAATCTCGCAGCTGCCAAATTTCTTCATGTGTGAACAATGAACATGTAGGAAATGCAATCATCAGACATTTCCCATAAACTGGGAAGTTTGGCTGCATTTCACACCTTCTTAATAGTTTTGTAAACAGAGAACTTGAAAATGAGCAAAGATGGCAAGTGTCTAATTTTATAAATGGACAAACTATCTAGAGAATTTTCCCCAGTAGAACCTGCCTAAAGAGAAAAGATGGTAAGTACTGTATCTACTGATTATTAGGGGATACTTATTTACAACACATCATTAAGAAAATACATCTCATAAAACTGGAAGAAGAAAAACTAAAACCTAATAACACTCCAAATCTAGAATTCCCTAGATAGAGAATATGTTCATTTTCAGAGTCAGATGTCACTCCTATTATGCTCAGCTAGTTAAAAAAGTATTACCTAAGCAGGAAATTGCTTCTCCCACTATCTCCATGTTTTACATATATAGAAACATGAGCAACACATAAAAAGTTTGTTTTTCTCAATTACTTTTACAAATCATGAAACTACACCTTACCGACTTGAAAACATTATTGGATGAATGGAACAATTCACATAAGTTTGTACTCTGCATTCATTCAGTGTTAGTTGCTCTATGCACATGTCAAAAACAGTACAGTACTGGAAGGAGGTACGAGTTTTGGAATTTGGCTCAAAATACCAGTCAATGTACAAATAGTTATTACAAAGTATTTTGGAGTACTGCAAATATCAAAGATGGCAGGTATGCAAAGATGAAAGTCAAAAAGCATTTAAAGCACTGATCTTATTTAAAAGGTTAAACAGAATGTGAAAAGCTCCAACTTTATCTTTTACATCATTTAACCACTTTACCAATTAGTTTTTCCATTTCCAATAATTAAAAGAGAGAGTTCACAAACTCTTTGAGAAGTGCAGATGGTAAAAAGTACTCCCAGCCATAGATGCCATCTGGAAAATGAGGAGCAGCTGTAGATTTAGGCATATACTAAGGTTGCAAACCCCCATGACAAAGAATAAGCACATCTTTTTCATTCTAAGACAGACCAGATCAGACCAGATCATCACATCAAACCCATAAATATTTTCTCCACTTACCTAAGTCACCTATATCTCATCTACCATCTGGGCAAGACCAGTTTGTCTTCATTCATAGTTCTAATCTGGCTAGTCACCAGGAAAAATTAAGAAATGGTAGCAGCAGAAACAAATGAAATTCAGGCACAGGCAGTGTCCTCACTAGGGGAACTTCTGTGTTTATGGCAACTTCTGTGATTTGGCATCAAATTTTGCTTTTGCATTCATGCTCTTCGGTTTACTCAACCAACAAAAAAGCACTGAAAATGTTTGTGGCTATTCACACTAGAAACGTTTTTAACAGTTTATCAACAAAGACCCCCAGATGGCTATCCCATCATGCACGGTCTGCAGAGTTCTAAGAAATTCCTAGAATTTGGTCTGTTATGTTATCATAATCCCCTCAGATGTACCCCCATCTTAAAGAGGCTTTTATGAACCCATTAACTTCATTCTCTTTTTTCTGATAATGGTCAAATTTCTTAAATGGAAAACCTGTATCTTAGATTCTACCATTTAATTTACCCTTTAATAAATATGGACTGGATTCTTTGCACTTCATTAATACTCTTTTAAGGATCTCCACCAGGTAAATTCCAACGAACTCAGTTTTCTTGAACTTTCTAAACACCTTTAAGAGCTTCTCCAATACCTGTTTTCCCTTCTAGTCTTTTAACCTCTCTGCTTTTATGACACCGTGTCTCTTATTTTACTTCATACTTCTCTAGTCCTTGGGCTTCTTCTTTTCCCTTTGAAATGTTAACCTTCTTCACTCTACAACATGCCATACTCCCATTTGAGCACATGCTTTCTAAAATCACATACATGGCAATTTTTTCTCACCATTGAACAAGCTCTGAGTAACTGCTAGTGAATTTTAAAATAATGTATTTTACTTCTTTCTTGATTTTATGTGAGGTCAATGTATTGACTGTGTAACTGAAAATCACATTACTGGATTAAGGCAGTAGAGAATGAGTTTAAAGAAGTGGCTTTTATAAAACATACTTGGGAAAGCAAAATCAACAAAGATGAAACAATTAGAAATCTAAGACAGGATAAGAGGCGTGAGTTTGGAGAGCATAAAATTGGTTTTCCTACCACTATCAGTAATTAAATATTACCATATATATGCTTTTACAAATATTAATTTACCGAATCCTTAAAACATCCCAGTGAAGTAGTTAATCTACATTTTACATATGAAGAAATTAGGCACCACCTCCTTTGAGAAACTATATGCTAATCCGAGCAATGCTCTATTATAAAAAACATACTTCTAACTCTCCTTTTGGAATAGCTTATAACACTCCAGTACATTCTATACATGTCCTCAACAGAATTTTCATCTTACATATTCAATAAGCACTCATTCTGAATAAGATAGTTCTTGCTCTTCAAGGAGCTCCCATTTGGGCTTTACTTGCCTATAAATCTCAAGTTGCAATGCAGTATGAAATATACAAAAATGGAGTGTGCATGGAGAACAACAGGGACACACAGAGCCATACAGCCAATAAGCAATGCAATTGTGACTTCAACAGTACTATCTATCTCCAAAGACCTTGAAGCGACATTCATGACAATTCAGGAAATGATTAGTTTTTAATGACACATCCTGAATAATAACAAAGCCAAGTTCATGATTTAATAAGTGGCTGTTGAACAGCATAAATTCTTTCTAAAAATATTACAGGGAATCCAATTTTGAAGTGTAATTACACAAAATAGAGATATACAATAAAGATCATGTGTGTATGTGTGTGCATACATAATAGAAATTGTAGTTCAGCTTGTTGAAAAAATTCCTATGGCAGAATCTATTTGATGCCTACCCAACATATATTTTCCCCTTCGTTTGTAATATAACCCTGATTTTAGTAAAGACAGTGATGGTCCCAGGTAAAAGACCAGGTAAAAGACAAAGCAAGGTGTGTCCACTTGAGTTCTGCTAATGAAATATAATCAGAAGTGCTGCTGGGTAGGACTTAAGAAAAGGATTGTGACAGGGAACTGATTTAGCTGGGAAGTCACCCCCCTTTGCCCTTCCTTTTTTACCTGTTGCTGGTAACTCCGATGGGATGGCTAAAGCTCTAGCAATCACCATGAATCAGGAGGATATCTACAGGTTGGAAGCCAATATAAGGGAAGTGGAGCAAAAGACAGAAGGAATCTGGGTTTGGGGCCCCTGCATGGCTCGGTTGGTTGAACATCCCAACTCTTGGTTTCGCTCAGGTCATGATCTCAGGGTTGTGAGACTGAGCCCTAAGTCAGGCTCCACGATGAGTGGGGAGTCTGCTTGAGATTCTCTCTCCCTCTGCCCCACCACCCCCGCAAACACACACTCTCTCTCTCTCAAATAAATAAGTAAATCTTAACACCCCCCCCCCCGACACAGAAGGAATCTGGGTTCATGATGACTTCAAAGTTTCCTACTGGCCTTGAGTTGCCAGAAACCTGCATTTCTTTTTTTTGAGACCTACATTTCTTTCTTTTTTTTTTTTTTTAAAGATTTTATTTATTTATTTGACAGAGATAGAGACAGCCAGCGAGAGAGGGAACACAAGCAGGGGGAGTGGGAGAGGAAGAGCAGGCTCACAGTGGAGGAGCCTGATGTGGGGCTCGATCCCATAACGCCGGGATCACGCCCTGAGCCGAAGGCAGACGCTTAACCACTGTGCCACCCAGGCACCCCTGAGACCTACATTTCTATCTTGTTGAAGCCATTGCCACTTTGAGCTAACACAATCTTAGATATAAGTAACATCTGGTTAATGCAAAAACTGAAAATAAGGCAGGATTTACATAAAGTATATCATTTCCCTGCTTTCCACCTTTGAAGTGACAGCGTTAACAACGTAATATGTTGAGATAAATGGGAGATAGGTACTTTTTTTTTTTTTTAAGCTTTTTATTCATTTGTTTGAGAGAGAGCACAGGCGGAGGGCAGAGGCAGAGGGAGAAGCAGACTCCCCACTGAGCAGGGAGCCTAATGCAGTGCTCAATCCCAGGACCCCAGGATCATGACCTGAGCAGAAGGCAGACACAAGGCAGATGCTTAACTGACTGAGCCACCCAGGTGCCCCAAGACAGGTATCTTTGAAAAGAAAAGGGAAGGTAACATAGTAGAAACTTTTCATATTGTTCTGTAATTTAATTTTTTAGATAATAGCAGGTTGTAAATACTTCTCTAAGTCAGTACTTACAGAATTTTATTCTTCATAATAAACCCTTAAAAGAGAACACATTAGTTTTAAGAGTTATATGCATTTAAAATTGAAAGATGGCCTCCAAAAATGTTATGTGACTTTACTAACCCACTAGTGATGCATTTTCCCAAATTGTTTTTTATATTTGAAAAGAAAAAAATTCTATTTATAATTTTAATTTTTTTCTTTGACCACTTAATAAGGTTGAACTTGTCTTTTCATGTTTATATGCTATTTGTCTTCAGTGAGTTTTCTAGCTCTTTTGTCTAAATGATTGTTTTTTAAAACTATTTTATAGGGATTCTTTGGATATTATATGCATTTTTTGGATACTAGCCCTTTCTGTATTACCAGTACAAATATTTTCTCCCAGTCTGACTCCTAACAAGCATTCAATAAATGTTAGTTATTTTTATTGCAGATAAACTTTACTGTCAAGTTATCAAAACTTTAAAACCTCATTGATATTCTTACTGGCATTAAAGTAATCTTTGGGAAGCTTGACAGCAGCTTTACAATACTGAATCTTCCTATTTGGAAACAAGGGAATCTATCTGAAAATGTTTTTAGTATTATTCAAATATGTCATATACATTTATTTCTTATGGTAATTATTTCTAAGTATTTTGTAATTTTGGATGCTATGAACTGATCTGCTGCCTATTATATTTTTCAACTGGTTTCAGCCTCTGTAACTGCTTGGTTACCATCTACGTAATTCTCTATTGTAAGAGTTTTAACAATTTGCTAGTTTAGTCTCTTAGATTTCTGTTTGATTGCAAACATATCCTATCATACTTAAATAATGATAATCTGGCCTGGTTTTCCCACTATTTACATATTATTTTGTTTTTCTTATCTTATTACACTAGCAAAAAACCATTTTCCTACTTAAAATAGCTACTGTAGTAAGCCAAATGTAGTCATATAATTATGTTTTATATGTAAAAAATATATATATTCATATATAAAAAATATACATGAATTTTCTAAGTTTTTTTTAAATTTAATTATTAGAGAGAGAGAGAGTGCGCACACAAGCAGGGGGAGCAGCAGAGGAAGAGGGAGAAGCAGGGAGCCCGATGTGGGGCTCAATCCCAGGACCCCGAGATCATGACTTGAGCCAAAGGCAGACACTTAACCAACTGAACCACCCAGGCACTCCATAACTGAATTTTCTTTCAGGTTACAGAACAAGTACTATTTCTACCTGAAAGGTAAACTGTCAGATCTCAGATTTATAGGGGCTACGCATTTGAAAACAAGGCAAATTTTTATGTCTCTGTTATTCTTAAAATACTCTTCTACAATTCATTTTTCACTTGCACATTCACTTACAAATAACCAATCAAATATTATCAATATTTTATATTTTGATGCATCTTAGCATGAATAAATTAGGAGATCTGGAATAAGAGAATGTAGGTGTTGTAGTTCAGTAATCAGAGAAATCAATGACTAGTAATCAAGCAGAATCTTTGTGTGGAATTCGGACTTGAAATAGAAAAGTTGGGACAAAGGAATTTAATTATTTTCTAATCTTTCTTCACTTTAGGAGCTAACTGGCACCTAACGGTAATTACCTTAGTTTAAGACACCAACCAATTAAAAAGAATACTATGAAGAATTGGTAGCATGGGCCTTTCTTTTTATATTTTAAGTGTTACTAAAAACTCCACCACATTCTCTTTCAATCACAGAGGGAATTACATTCTCAAATTTGGACTCCTTCATATCACAGCTTACACATTGTTTTCATTTTATAACCAAACCTTACAAGTTTTTGAGTACTACAGAGATTTTTTAAAACTGTAAAATAGGAAAAACTTCTGTGGATGGGCAGCAGTAACCATAAATAGGTTATTTCCTGGCAGTGGTACCAATATGAATTTACTTAAACTTGCAATGTTACAGAGAAATGAAAACCATTCCTACAGTCTGCTGAATAATATTACTTAAGTCACTAATGTATAAAAGGTTAATAGCTATTTTAAGTATGACAAACTACTTCTTTCTCTTTAATATCACAACATGAAAACATATACTAGAAAGAAAAAAATTTTTTTTTCGCTGTATCTAGAATCAATGGAGATTTCCAGCTGGAACACTATATATAAATCAGGGCATGATCTCAAAGTCAGACCGAATTCTGCTGGAATTTAGTTTGTATGGGCCCATCAACTTTTTCTCAAAGCTAAACTCTCTCCAAAGACGTCTTGCTATACGTGGCAAATTTTATATACTGTCTCTTGGCTAATATTTATTTTGGTAAGATGTGGTTAATGTAAAAAGAGAAATATTACTTTTTGGTGCAACAACCAGTATCAATTTTAATTGTCTCCAAAATTTTAAGCTCTAGCTCTTACCATTAAATTTTAGTCCTATATTTCCACTGCTTGTTTAAAATAGAACTCTATCTCCTTTCTCAATCCTTCTACTTCTAAATTGGAAAATTTTAATAGTACTAACATACTTCAAGTCACCTAGGCAGGAAACCCTGAATTCATCCTTGACTCCCCCTTCTTCTTTCACTTCATCCATCCAACGGGTGCCATGTTTTATTTGTCTACTGATGTCTCTGTTCCCAATGTCACTGCAGTAAAGCTGATACTTAGTACCTTTTGTTTAGATAATAGCAAGCTCCTCCTAAACAGAGCGTCCATTCCAAATCTCCTCTTACAGCACACTCCTTTTATACTCTTGTCAAATTACATTTTTAGAGTCAGGTTCTGGGTATATCATGCTCCTGGTCAAAAATAACTCTATCCTGATATTCCAAGCTCTGTTATTTGACTTCTAAAAAAACTACCCTCCCCTATTCACCCTCATATATTATACACTCGAGCCAAACTCGACACTCCTAAAGGTGTCTTTGCCTTTTCTCTTAGCCTTTGCCCATAATGTTTATTTTGCCTAGTGTAACATTTCTCTGTATGTCCAATCTTATTCAAGCTTTAAGGTCTAGTTCAAATACTGTTATTCTCTAAGACAGCATCCTGGGTCTCCCACAACTGAAAGCAAAAGGCTCTGAATCTCTACGGGACTTCACTATGGACTTCTCTAGGGCAGTTCTAACTTCTAACTTGTATACAAATGAGTTTACAAATCTCTGAAAATCTTGATCAAATGTAGATTCTCATTCAGTAGGCCTGAGAGTCTGCATTTCTAACAAGATCCTAGGTGATACTGATAGCTGGTCTGTGGACAAACTGAATACTAAGGTGTTAAGAAACACACCAATTTTGGCCTACTATTCTGATCATTGGTGAATTTTTTTTACTGCCTCTGTTTTCCTATAAATGAAGGAAGGATCCCTATTTTCCACTGCAACTTGTACAGGAGATATTCAATAAATACTGTAGACAAAACACTGTATAATTTGTATGTTTTACAAATTGCAGGTTTTCAATACATTAATGGGTTGCAAGCTATATGTATATGTATATAATATGTATATATATATAATTGAAACAATAAAATTGAGTAAAATAACAAAAAACAATATATCACATGTAATAAGGGTAAATATTATTTTGCAAAACTTTTGTTGGAACTTTATATACACACATATATATTTGCATATTCTGGGTCAAAATGTAAAAACTACTCTATGTGGGTTTTTGGTCAAGAAAGCAGGAAAATACATGTTAGGCTGAATCTGTCCCACCTCTCCACCAAATATGTTGAAATCCTAACTCTGGTTAGAGATTGGAGTTGTCACAAGCTAAAGAAAGCCTTGGACTAAAGGATCTGGAAAAGGAAAGGAAATATCTTTCCCTGGAGGCTGCCAATACCTTGATTTTAGACTTTTAGCCTCCATAATCATGAGGGAATATATTTGTTTTAAAATACTCAGTTTATTGTAGTTTGTTAAGGCAGCCCTTGGAAACTAATACAACACAGAAGATACTTTTTTTTTTTAAAGATTTTATTTTATTTATTTGACAGAGAGAGACAGGCAGCGAGAGAGGGAACACAAGCAGGGGGAGTGGGAGAGGAAGAAGCAGGCTTCCAGCAGAGGAGCCTGATGTGGGGCTTGATCCCAGAACGCTGGGATCACGCCCTGAGCCAAAGGCAGACGCTTAACGACTGAGCCACCCAGGCGCCCCAAGAAGATACATTTTAAGTCATAGTTCAAGTATTTTTTTAATTTCAGGATTGTAAAATAATATAAATTTATGAACGAAAATATTATGGCCACATGTATTTTAGCACACAATAAATATTTTCAGGGGATTCCAAAAAATATAACTTTTTAAACATCTTCATATCACCAATCACAATATATCATTATGTCGTTTCTCTGTTTACTTTGTTTCCCCTACCAGAAAATAAGCACTGTGAGGACAAGTCTTGCTTCTTACAATATCCCCAGTGCCTGGCACACAGCAGGTTTTCAACAGACACTTATTAGATGAAAAAAAGAAAAGTTCATAAACTAAACTATGTGCAGAAGTATTAAATGCTGTTGTTATTATCCTACATCTCCTTGTTTCCCCTTTCCTTCCAAGAAAAAGCCCTCTGGATAATCGAGAAATCTCAAATGTAAAACTATTTTATATGGTCTAAAATAGGGTTGGCAAACTATAGCCCATGGGCCAAGATCTAGCCAGCTGCCTGTTTTATTAAATAAAGTTGTACTGGCGTGCCTGGGTGGCTCAGTCAGTTAAACGACTGCCTTTGGCTCAGGTCATGATCCCTGGATCCTGGGATCAAACCCCACATTGGGTTCCCTGCTCAGTGGAGAGACTGCTTCTCCCTCTCCCTCTGCCGGCTTCCCCTGCTTCTGCTCTCTTGTTCTCTGTCAGATAAATAAATAAAATGTTTAAAAAATTAAAAAAAATAAAATAAAATAAAGCTGTACTGAAACACGGCCTCACTCACTCCTTTATGTATTGTCTGTGGCTACGTTTATACTACGACAGCAGAGTTGAGTAGCTGCCAACAGACTGGATGGCCTGCAAAGTCCCAAATATTCACTGTCTGATCTAGAAAACAGGCCACTCTATTTTTAACTATGTATATATTTATACCATGTTTGCCATCTAATCATACATATTTCAAAGATTATAAGAAAGAAATAATCGTTAGAAGTAACTTTCACCTTATTATAATTCTTGGCTAATTCCAACATCTCTTTTACCACTGATTCATTGTGTTTACAGTGTTCACTGTAGTCCTGAAGTGTCAAACCTTCCATCCAACTCTTCTTATGCAAATTTAGCAACATCTAAAAAATATAAAGAAAAAGTAATTATTTTCCTATACCAAGGGTATTTCCTTCACTTGAATTGAGAAACAATTTCACAAAAAAACTTCGGAATTAATGAATGAATTTAAAACTTAATTTTATTAACTTAAACTTGAATAAAAATTCTCCTAAATTTATATTAATATAACCTCAGGAGTATTCCAATGCCACGGCCTTTGTACTTGCTGTCCTTCTGCCTCAAAGGCTATTTTCCTTATCTTTGCATGGCTTACATTTCTCATTTCCTTAGAGATCGACGCCTCACCTCACTACACTATATAAAAAAGTCACCTCACACACTCTTAAACATCTGTCTTCCCTTATCTTGCCTTATTATTGACCTGCTGATTTCAAGATCACCAAGATCTAGATTCTAGAACAATATCTAATCTAATCATAGCAGACATTCAATAAACATTTGCTGAATGCATAAACGAATGAATGAATCAGTAAAACTACTAACATTACACACAAGGTCTCTAACAGTTCATATAGCCCAACTTTCAAAGGCCACGGTAAGCAAGTAAATGTCCCATTCACTGAATGACTTCATGTAAATCTTTCTGAGCCTCAGTTTATATATCTATGAGCTAAGGTCTCATAACTCTCTAAGTTTCTTTTTAATTCTAATATTCCATTCATAATTTTTAAAATGGAAACTTCCTATCAGAATGAAAAGTCATGAAACTGGCCAGGAAACCACAGATTTGTCCAGTCTACAATCAAAGCAGCAAACTAGGCTCAGACCCTATTAGTGATCATGAACTAAACACCTTAGTTCCTTGCTTCTCAAGCTAGACTCCTCGTTCTGAGTACATATTCTTCAAACTTCCTAAGTTTTCAAGGTTAGAGTCCTAAGACAGTTTTTCTTAGTCTTATTACTCTATAAATGTTCTTTAGTTGAACTTACAATTAACTTTTTAAAATGACTGATAAAATCTTTGTGGGAAAAAAAAATGGTTGTTGTTCTTTTACCATTAGGACCAGTCTATCTTGTGAGACCCATGAGCCATGATCTGGAGATATACCTCAAGTGTTGGGTTTAGTTTAGAAAACTATTCTACTTGCTTAGAGTTTTGCAGTTATATGTGGTACAAAGATTTTTGTTTTTTTTTTTAATGCTGGAGAATAAGCTGCATGTCAAAAATCACCTATGAGACTTTGCAAGACACAAAGCTCCAAATTCCTCCATTCCCATTCAAGGGCCCATGGAGGTAAGAGCAGTGTGCAAAAAAACTGAGAAAATTCTGCACAAGTAACTCCAATTTCTTTGACTGCTTCTCATCTTCTCCACTGAAAAGTGTTCTAGAAAATACAACTTCAGAAAATTTTGGTGCAGCTGCAACTATATATGTTACAAAGCTACCTATAGTTAAGTGTTGAGAACTGGATTTTTCCTACCACTTCAAAAGCAAAGTTCCCACAGAGCATGAGGATATCCCTACCGTGCCTAAACAGGGATTCCACTGTGACCCTTGAATATGTTTGAAGGTAAACATACAGGTTGGTGGGATAAGAGTAAAGGCAGGGCTTCTAGTACTATAAAAGCTCCTAAACTGAGCGACTAGGAGCATAAACATAACATTAATTAACTTATGTAGGTATTTATGTGTGTCATCTTTTATGCCAAGAATAGTGGTAAGTTCTGAGGCATCAAAAAAGGGGAAAAGTCGATGTAATTAGCTGGATATTTCCAAACAGTTGGGTGTCAGATATCAGACTGATAAAATATTTACATATGTGAATAAATCTTTCAGTTTGTACCTGACTGGTGCTCTTTTTCATAGTCTGTACCTATTCTATAAAAATTAAAAATTAAGTGTTGAAAATATCCTTCAAGCTATCAACTAAATCTAGCACATAAAAACTTTGGAACATAGGCAAACAGCTGCAAGAAAGATGTATGGCTCCGTGTCTTCTGTTGGGCCAGAGAAGAACTGGCCCCTGCAGCCCCTCACTCATCGTCATGCTCAAGCACACAGGACCTTTGGGTGAGTTTACTGGTAGCTTTGACCTTTGAAAACAGTGGTTTATAAAACTTAACAAAACAGAATTCTTCTTTTAATTAAAATCTTAAACAGCACATCTTCCCCCACAATATATAAATGACATTAAAAATGGAGGTCATTTGGTAGTAAGAAGAGGCAATATGGACAGCCCAACTTATCCCACTTCCCATTCACCTCATGCACTAGAATTACCTTCTAAGGTACCTTTGTGAGGAATAGTTTCGATCAGTTAAGTAAGGTCTTATTTACTCCTGATTACTTACCATGTTTGGACTTGAGAGTCACATAGAGCCAAAATTTATGGCTACCAATAGTACTCGGGGTTCTTAAAAATTATTTTAAGTCTTTCTCAGGGAGATATACAAGAAGCTAATTTGGAAGATGACTAATTGTAATAGTAAAAAAAAAAAATAGAAAAGCAGTTCAGACTGTAATTTCAATAAGTAATAGGAAGACTTATATATTTGGTATTATTTGAAATAATCCTAAAATAGTAGAAACAAAAGAACGCTAACCCACCAAGATGTTAGGTCCTTTTTACGGTAACCAAATTTAAAAAATTGCCTCGTATAAAAAAGGGTAAGAATCTAGCTTTAAATATCTGAAAACCCTACTGCATTTCCCTTTTGACTCACCTTTCATTTACCCTATGTGAATAGAGTATTTTTTTAAGTACTACACAGTTATAATCTAATTTATTCCTTTTAAATGTGGAAAAAGTTTCAAAAGGTCATTTTATTGGAAAAAGATAAATTAATCAGAAAAATCACAGAACAAGGAGAAAGATTTTTCTAATTAATCATAAAATCAAACAGAAATGTTTGTTTCCTACTTATTCTCTTGTTTTAGCATCTACCAAAAAGGTAAAACATCTTTCAATATGTCCAATAAAATATTCCTTTATTTTATGTTCCTGTAATTCATCAGGAATGAAAAAATCTTTGAACACATCAATGAACAAGGTCAACAATTCAGATTCAAATATATTAGGTAATAGTTTAAACGGTCTGAAAAAGACTTTTTTCCCCCTCTCTAAGATTAACTTACCTTCTGTTCCAGTTCATTTTTCCGGTAGTTAATAGTAATGGAGTAATAGTGTCTGTTTAGTCCATGAATTAACGCCTATATAGATAAAAGATTAGATAAAAGACAAATTAATGTTTTGCATGTAAAAAATTAGTTTGAAACCACTGACATATGCTGTAGACAACACCTTTACTCTCTTCTAAAATAAGGCTGTAACCTAAATAAAAATTAAAAGAAAATATACTTTTCCTCAGCTACAAGTTTAGAAGTGAGGTTTAGGGGTATGGGTCACACATTCTTTAAAATATCATACACAGCAGCACAAATTCAAAAGTTTCAGTAGCCTCGCTCAGAGTCAGAGATAGGGTCTGACTCCATCATAATCTAAGTTATAAATTAATTATTCATAATTTATAAATAATACATAATTTATAAAAATACATAATCTGATTTTATGATATCTAGGGGTCTTTTTGTTATTTCAAAAGAAAAGTCTAACATTCAATCATAATAATACACCTATTTTTCCACCCATGACATTAATCTGGGGTTTCTCTTTTTCTTAAGTCAGCTCTAACAGATTCAAATAATGGGTGTCCACACATGTCTCCAAATTAACAAAGTGGAGTTTGTTCTTTACTGGGTCTACTTATATTTGCCTCATGATCTTATCCAGTGACAGGCAATTTCACTAACCAGAATTTTTTCCACTGCACTTGACTTCTCTAAGACAAACAGGCAGATCATAATAAAAATTTAAGCTAATGACATGCCTTTATTAAGAAATGATAACCCTGCCTGTGATGTAATCCATTCACAACTGCTCAAATATTGAACTCTAACAACAGATGTTCAAATGGGGTTCAGAATGGTATTCTGGGGGATCCTCTATCAGCCTAGTAAGACATGCAAGTACAGAAATACACCTTGGACTTATTTTCAACAAGTATAAAAACAAAAGGGGCTTTAGGGTTAGCTCAGATATAAAGATAAAGCTAACCCAAACCACCACTGCACTCTCTAATTACTGAATTTTTACAGTGAAGGCATTAAAGTGTTGAGGTAGAAGGGCTAGAAATAACACGTTTAGTGAGTACCCAGCATCTGCTTTGTACACGAGGTCTTCTAATCTTCGTAACAACCCAGTAAGGTTGGTTCTATTTGTATTTTGACAGACGAAGAGAATATGACACAAATCTTAATCTGTCCCAGTTTTACAGCAAGGCAAAGGTGAGATCTGAACCCAAGTATTTCTGACTCCAAAGCCCATGTTTGTTTTACCATAGTGTGCCACAATGTGTCTTAGGAAATTCTTGGATTAAGTATTTATACTTTAAAGGATCAGGATAAAAACAAAGCATGGCCAGCTTATTTTAAAACAATGCCAGCAAAAGATCACTCCACCAAGTACTAAAACATTTTACATATGTACTATAACAATCCATTCTTATCCTAACATCTGCTATAATAAAATGGTTGATGTACAAAACTAAAGTACTAAGGTGTATCTATTAAATCCTTATCCATCTTAATCATCATCAAGAGTAGCGAATTAAATTTCAGTGCTCAGAAACTCTGTGCAGATCAACAAGTAGAATTAATCAGGGCCTTCTTTAATATGTACTCATATTTATGTAAATTAGGAAGTGTATCCCTTGGGTGGAAGAATTAGAAAAAGGTACCTAGTCTTCCCAGTGGATAAAGGCTGACTGGAGAGCGGAACTTACACTAGATTTCAGTTGCCAATTGCCCCCTCATCGAACCACCTTTGTGCAATGCCCTGACTACATAATTCTACACAGGAGCCATAAAGCTAGTAACAGCTATGGCCAATAAAGAAAGAAATAGGCCAGTGGGCCTACAGTCCCACTTTTGGAGATTAACTATACTGCTTAAATATACAGTTTGGTATTTGAAGGTACTACGTACTTGATTTTTAATGACATTAATAAAAGCAGTAAAACTAACACAGGCAGCATGAAAGATTAGCAGGTATTATGATTAAAAAATACGTAAGTTTAAATAAAATGATATCCTCAAGGAGTCTTCCAATTTCACTTACTCACCAGCTGTGTACCCCCAGTACACGCCAAATCACAAGTAAACTGGCGATGTACAGTATGCCTTCCACATGAGTCCCAAAAACACAGCCTCAGTGAATAATAAATTCTCTCAAATTAATCAATTTAGTCAACAAGTTGAGACAGCATATGCCAAACAGAAGATTAGTTTTATCAAGAGGGAGAACTGACCCCTCAGAGGGGTTAAATTGCAAATTAAACAGAATATACTAGCAAATGCCATAGTATGTCAGGCAGATAAAGGAGAAAGTTTTATAGCTAGGAAATTTCTTAAAACATCATTACTTTACTTTTTAATTTACACTTAACAACCATATGATGGACTTAAGAAAATTTAGGCAATTCTTCATTAAAACAGGTATGTTCCCCAAACTCATTCATTAATTAGCTAAAATCCACAAGAGTTTCTCATAGAAGCATTCTTATAGTTTGATTCTCTATACTGTGGGCTATTTTAACCTTTTAGTGGCTGATCTGGGAAATCAGTCACCTTTTATTTTATTTATTTTTTATTTTATTTTAATTTTTAAGATTTTAATTTATTTGACACAGAGACACAGCAAGAGAGGGAACACAAGCAAGGGGAGTGGGAGAGGGAGAAGCAGGCTTCCCGCTGAGCAGGGAGCTCAATGCGGGGCTCGATCCTGGGACCCTGGGATCATGACTTGAACCGAAGGCAGACGCTTAACGACTGAGCAACCCAGGCGCCCCAATCAGTCACCTTTTAAAGCACTGTTTCTAGGAGAAAACGTTTTGAATTTACTAACAGTGGTGAGCTTATTTAATTGCTTCTTGTATATCCTGACCCTTGTTTTCTTTGCTCAAACCTTGCCAACTTTTCAAGAAGCAAGTTCTGCCTAGGTTCGTACTCTAACCAGTCTAAGGGGCTACCTATTTTAGATAAAGAATTGTTCGAAGGACCATAGACAAAGGGGAGTTTTGAGATCCCACTGATTAACTTCCTGGTTATTTCTATGCTGCTTTAGTTAATCTTTATTTTTTTTTATTTAAAGGATTTTTAAAAAAAATATTTTATTTATTTATTTGACAGAGAGAGGCAGCAAGAGAGGGAACACAAGCAGGGGGAGTGGGAGAGGGAGAAGCAGNNNNCCTGCTGAGCAGGAAGCCCGATGTGGGGCTCAATCCCAGAATACTGGGATCATGACCTGAACTGAAGGCAAACGCTTAATGACTGAGCCACCCAGGTGCCCCTTAATCTTTAGAGTAGAGATTCATAACTTTGTTAATATGACAAATATACAAAACAAATACACAATCATTACAGTGAAATCAACTTCAAAATCAATCACCTTTTGAATTATTTATATTTCTGTATTTGTTCATTCATGTGATTTATTAAACTTAAGTATTACAAATATCTTTGGGAGACTAGATACCTAATCCCAAAGAATGTTCAAGGCTGTCTAAACCACTACAGCATAAATAATAGTGAGAAGGAAAAGTAATAAACTTAGAACTGTAGTGATATATGATCAAAGGTGGCAGAAACTATGGAATAAAAATATAAGCAGTTTATGAGAGGAAGTCAACTATCAGGTTGGAATGAACTGTGTAAGATGGTATTTTATGTAAAGGGATTGTTGACACAGATCTTAAAATAAGATCCTTTACTTAAATGGCTTCCTATATAATGCCTGTGTCAAATAACTACAAACAACTAAAACCAACCCTTATCATACCTCACTGACACTGCCCAGACTATTGAGAAAAGGTTAAAGTTATCTCTCCATATACTCACTGCTATGGAAAAGCAGGCATATTATAAAATACACAGCTTACGAACCATATAATAATAATAACAACCTTTTTAGAGGTTCTTGGTAAGTCAAAAAAGTTCCATGCTCTTAAAAAAGTAAGCCGTATTCATTCAGATCCAAAGATAAGTTTGTTTGCCTTAAATTATTTTACACTGATAAAGTGAAAATGTGGAGCTAAATAATATCAATTAGATCATATTTTTAAATGAATGAAGCTTTCTTCATATAAATATAACTCTGAAAAGAAACAAAATGTGTTTTTTGTTCCCTCGAGAGTGGAGAACTGGGTTGCAAAAGGCAAACGTAGAAGAAAGTTTCTGTTAAATACCTTTTTGTACCTTTTGAATTTTTAACTGTATAAATATATTATCTATGCTAAAATTAATTATTTAATTAATTAAGTTCCAAGTATAGTATAAAGAACCAGGAGCCCAGGTTATGAATACCAGTTCCTATGTTAATTCACTACAACAAAGCCTGTGCAAATTATGAACTTTCTGGGCCTCAGTTCCCTCCCCTACAAAATGACCACAATGGTTCTTTCCAGGGCAACTGTTTTATAACTTTAACAAGTACTGAAAACAGGGTTTTTCAAATAGCTTAACTCTGTTAGACAATGCAATCGTACCCAGGGCTACACTTAAAGGCTCACAGTCCTTGCACAATGTATCCATGCATCAATAGTTACTAAATTTCTAAGCAGTTGACAACCCAATCTTCACATATACTATGGCTCTTAAGGATCTAAAATGCTTTGAACAGTTTTTAAGTGGAATAGTTTAAAATGTTTAGTTACTAAAATAAATGCTTGTTAACCCTCAATCCTATACATTTGACAATAATGGTAAATATTCCAAGTACAAAATAATACAAAGTCTCGTATATCAAAACAGAAGTCTAGAATGTAAGCATTATACTTCTGCCTCCCTATCAGGATTATTAATGGCTTCCCTTATTTAAAACATGAAAGTTAACATAAACTTCATCTATTAGTTTTGTCTTGTAGATATTTCCAACATTGTTTTAGTGTTTTAAAAATAACGTCTTCTGTAAGTAATACATGTTTCACTGTAGAAGGTTTAAGAAATATGGAAAAGAGGGGCGCCTGGGTACCACAGTCATTAAGCATCTGCCTTCGGCTCAGGGCGTGATCCCAGCGTTCTGGGTTCGAGCCCCACATCAGGCTTCTCTGCTGGGAGCCTGCTTCTTCCTCTCCCACTCCCCCTGCTTGTGTTTCCTCTCTCGCCGGCTGTCTGTCAAATAAATAAATAAAATCTTAAAAAAAATATATGGAAAAGAAAAACAAGAAAAAAAAATTCCATAATCCACCAAAGGTAAAAATTACTAACATCTTTGTACAAATAGATAGGCACAGTTTATAACATATGTATTTGCAAAGAGGAGAACTTGTAAATCCTATTTTATAATCTTTTTCTTAACACATTCTAAACCTTCCTCAAATTATTAAACAGTAGTCTGTAATATAATCATAATTTCCCCCACTACTATAAGTATAATAGTAAAAAGTCAGTGTTAGAAAAGCATTAGTCACCACCAGCGTAAATGCTGATGGTTGCTGTCAGGATTCTACCCCTACTACTAGAAAGTTGGTTTAGGTGCAAGGCTCCTCTTAATACAAACTAATTTTCCTCCAAAATAAAACCCCTTCAGAGAGGCTTCTTATCCCTGAGTCAAAGATTTTACTAACATATATTAAAATTCCATCATAAATATTACCATTCACTTCAGGTTCTTCCGGGTTGCTTTCTTTCTAGCTTGTCTTAGAAAACTAAGAAATAGTTTTAAGGTGTGGCTTTGTTCTGTTACTTGTTGGCTTGGTCCTATTTGAGTGTTTCAGTATTCAAATTGTCTTAAAACTGTAAAGCACCCAGATAGATGTCATTCTAACGGGCACTATGTAAACTGTGAAATAAATATATTTACGGATTTTAATTAGAAAGCAAAACAAACTAAAATGAAAGGAAAAACAATGATGCTGTAGCTATTACACACACAGGTCCTTTTAACTTGGGTTTGGAACTTGCTTTATAAGTTCCACCTTAAGTGACAGACTATAAATTAGGGCTAAAAAATACAAACTGGACTACTGTAGGGAAAAAAAACCACCAGATTTTAATATTGATTTTACTCAATTTATAAAGGTAAAAAGCAGGGTTTACACTTAAAAGATGAAATTGGCAACAGGTGGCTGTTGACTTGCAATTAGTAAAAACTTCTGGCAGAAATATACCATGTAGTAATCACAATGATCTTGGATTATGAGATGCTACTTAATCTTTGGCAAAAAAAAAAAAATAAATAATGAAGCAGTATGATACTATGGGGGTTTATAAGAAACGTCATTATCACAGACTAAACAGGTCCAATAATATATTCTCCTGGAACATACAAGCATGGGCTTGTCTGTACCCAATCAAAAACACTGGTAGCTTATTTCATACTCATTAAACTTTGCAGTTTTCCCTGACTTGTAAAACAATTTTATTTAAAAGCAACACACCTCAATCCTTTGAAACAAAACGTTTCACTTTGACGAAGATTTCAGATGAGTGACTGCTGCAAAAGTAAGTGTCTAAAGGTGTAAAGTTATCAGAGTGTAACTCAGGCTTAACCATGGTTAACTGTCAAAGCCACAACTCCCCAAAGACAATCATATGACAGAGCCAGGTTTCAGAAGGCGAGAAGCAATAGCTACTATAGTGTCTTTGTCCTATGTGTTCTATTTAACCAAACATGGTATTTCTGTCTATTTAATTAATCTTCAGAGAAGCAATTAACTATATAGACACAGGTTGTGGTGCATTTAAAAACACATTTAAAATAATCTTTGCAGACAATAAAGATTTGTGTAAAAACAATGAGACATGTGAATGATACAAAAAAAACACATTAATCACTCGGGAGGATATTAAATGCCTGCATAACTGTAATAATGGTGGCTGACATTATTAGAACAAAATATAAATGAATCAAAAGTAATAATATAGATCTGTTTTGTAGGATTTGTTTTAAATGTGGAGAGTAAACAAAAAAAGGCAGAAAGTTTTAAGTACCATTTAAAAGGAACAGTTTCTGTCTCTTAAAGTATATCAATTTTCCCATTATTAATACTATGAGAAATGTCTACTAACCAATCAATAATGATACCCCTAGTGCACTCTACCCAAAACTTGTATCAGTCCTTTACTACAATGTTAACCATGCAAAGCCATAAGGTACTCTCAAGATACAAATTCTACTATGCTTCCAAAAAGAGTATCCTCAAACTATGTCAGGTAAGTTTAAAGACTCCACTAAAAACGGACTCATAGATGAGTAAACCTAATTTTTGCAAGTGTTTTCATAATCTTCTTCTCAAGCACAAGAAAAATTAATTGCAAACAAATTAAAATGCTAAGGTATTAGATCTTAAAATGGCCATCTGTAATAGGATTTTAAAATATAAAACAGAGTTTTAACACATTATCAAATACAGACATTACCTGGATAGATGGCTTGTTTAAATGACCCAGATTGGAGGTTGTTTGTCTTGGTTCATGTCCTAAGACCATCATATTAGCATTGATCAATCTGAAGGCATCAATAACAACCTGTAAAAATAAGGTGTCAGGTCAATTCTTTTTAAAAAGCAAGTGATGATGCCAAGCAACAGTGGACAGGCATGATCAACTTGCATCTGTTTCTGGCCTATTTCCAGAAAATCATTTAATTATAATATTAATAAAAAAGAACCTCCTGCTGACTGTGCCATCAGCACACCACCCTCTATCTTGTAATGTAAGGTGACACCAATTATTGCAATTTTCATGAAGCAGTAAAGAAAAATATTAACTTTGCATCTTTATTATTGAAACACATCATTACTAAACTTACACACCAAACAGCCTCCACTGGTGTGCATATGTTTGTCACCTAAATTTTACCTAATCAAAATGCATGACAAAGAGAAACTACAACTGAAAGTGAGCACAAGCTAAGGGACCACATGTAAAGCCCAGCCCTGTCACATCAATTATACTACCACAGTACTTGAAATGACAACAAAATTACAGCCAGCAAGGCACTTGCTCCACGTATTCTCTTCTAGTCAGATACCTTTTACTTCTTGTGACTATAAAAGACTTTATACCTTGTCTGATGGCCTTAAATATCCAAGCCACTGTCAAGCATAGGAGGCAAATACAAGAAAACCAAGGTCACCTGTGCTTTAAAGCCAGGAACATAGTACAGACTGAGATGGCCGTAAGTTCATAGTAAAGAAGTAACGATAGGTATCATCTTTTTCTAAGTGTATTCAATATTTCTGTATAAAAAGAGTTCAAATTCTTACATGATATTGTATCATGTTAGCTCTTATATATTAAGAGATTTAACAAGAACCACATATTATCTGAACACTTTTTTCTGTTCATTATCATAGTTTTGAAAGAACTCGTTAAAGCTTTTAAATGTTGTGAAGTTTTATGTAAAGCGCTCGGACTTTAAGACCGATGCTTCTTTCTGGGAATTTAAATCAATTACCTAGAGTATAAACTCAATACTTCTGTCACATAAAAAAAATCTTAAAACAGGATAATACCTTTTTCTAGATTTGTCTTAAAAGTGCTTTACCTGAGATTTATTAACATTATAAGAGCTATCATCAACTAGACTGTTTCCCATTTCTACATAGTTTTAGTATAGCTGAGTAAGTATAGTTGAGTAAGAGGTAGAAAATCAAATTTACTTTTAAGATAAGCCAAATGAAATCTAATCAAGTCTGAAAAGTCTGTTTGTAGTAAGTATGTATACATGCTGTATACTAAAGAACAAGATCTAAAGAAAGAAGTCACCCTTTCTAAAAGGCTACCACAAAGGGTCAACAAACAGTACAAAGGATACAAACTTAGACCAAAGCATTACAAGTGTCCACGCTGGCAGGCCACCAAAAAAAAAAAAAAATCAACTTTGAAATTTTGCTTTTATTTCTAACAGTTTGAATTTCCCCAGAGTCCTCTTGCCTCAAAATAAAACCAAGTATCCCCAGAACATACATGATTTAATAGTCTGTGAAAACTCCTTTTTCTTTTTATACAATAACTATAATTCAGACTTAACTTTCACATTTACATATAAATAAATATGGCCTGGGTTTATAATTCTTGCTTATACTTACATATTTTATCATTTATTTTCATAAAACAATAATAAAAATAGGTACTAATATCAGACATGCTTTAATCAAATATTATAAATAATTTCAAACACTTGTTTAAAAAATACAGAAGTAAAATTGTCTACTAAAAATCACATAAGATAAAATTAAAATGTAAGCAAAAGGAGAAGTGACCATTTTAATAGATGTACTTAAATAAATGCAGGATTAAAAACTGTCACCATTTAAGAGCAAAGCATCATTTTGGCCCAATTGTTCTTAAAATACTTTGATTCCATTTTAAGATTTCAGTAAAATCATTTGTAGGAAAAAACTAATCCTACAAAACTATGAAAATTCCATCATATATCACAACAAAATGCCTCTATGTTGTTTTATACTGAACACTTTCAAACTAAAACAGCAGGCAGCTATTTTACATGCAAAAATCTCTGTAATATTTCTCTGAAATATTATAAGCAGGTGTGAAACTTCATAAAAAGGGAATGAAAATACCAGCTAAGTAGGTATTACGATCAGTTAGAAACAAACCTAAAACAAAAAAATTAAATTCTATTAAAAAATGAGAAAAAAATTAAAAAGTAATATACTGTTCAACTAATGAATGATGGCCTATGTGAAATGACATGCTTAGATTGACAAATCCTGAGCAGCAATAGGAGAGCCAATAGAAAAGAATACTTTAAGTACACCAAGATTAAAGGAATTTGCTGCCATTGCTATAGCAACTGTCTTAAGGAAACTAACATGTTCAACAACCTGCAGACCAAAATTAGATTTAGTACGCAATAAAAATATAAATATGGCAATATAGTCTACATTTTAATTTCTGTACAATTTTATAATTGCCTTTTGCACTGTGAGAATAAGTGGGTTCCTCCTTTAGAGCAACCTATCAAAATAGACTCATTAATGTCCAGTGCACTAATGAGCAATGGGTGAAGAAGGTGTTAATTATGCCACAGTAAGATTCAAAAAAAAGCCCTGGTGAGCACTTGGAGGTGTGTATAAGCTGAAGGCGTTTCTCCATGTTTATGTATTTACAGCATGATGCAACAGAATGATAGCAAAGTGGTCACTCCATGGATAAGAAAGGAAATCTTAGATATAATACACTACACAAAGAACCCCCAAAGATTAATTAAGTATAGGGAAGGGGACAGTGGAAAGAATCCATTTTTGGAGCTATATGAATTTTCTAAACAGTCTGTTTTAAAGTATACATACATTAATCCAGTCCAGTTTATAGCTTATAAATACAAAGAGTAATTTAGCCAAAAACTTCGCACAAAAATTACCTCATTAATATGTAATAACAAAAACTTCCAAATAAAAGTATAAAGAATATTTTCAGGAATGTGATGCTAGACTTTTAAAATTCCTTTCCATGCTGAAGTCCTATATACCACACTGAATCTCTATTCACCAGCCTGACCATTTAATTTTTTTCTGGTACAAGTGCCTTGAGACTTTTCAGAGGTCACTGCAACAGTAGACAGCTTATAACAAAACCATTAGCAGTTTGGCTAGCTTAGGGAAACCTCTTACTTTCCTTTTTTGTTTATTATCACTGCATGAATCTGCAGCATATGATAGTTTATAATTTCTCAGGCTTGTTAAATTCATGTTAAAGGTCTGTTTTCTTGTTGAATAAATTTTGTTCATATAATGCTGCCTATTTCATACACTCAGTCTTTAATAGCACCTTTGGTCTATGCGCAACTCACAGATCAAAACAGAGGACTAAAATAGGGGTTGATGATGCTATTTACATGTGTGAT